>NC_084538.1:6877533-7020033 GCF_024500275.1 Phycodurus eques | reverse complement strand
CAGCCATTGTAGTAAAAAATAGCAAGCCTGAGAAAGAAGGTTAGCCTCATTGCTCTCAGCCACACAACATTTATGCATTTAAGAACACACACACACAAACACACACACACACACACACACATGCGTCCCACCATCCTGTAATAAGCAGTAAGCTGAGCTAGCTGATGGTCATCCTCCCATGGGGCTGCTGGTTGGCTGCCAACTTCCTGCCTTGCTTTGTCAGTGGATAAAGCCCCTAACAAACGACAGGGCTGTAGCGAGGCAGGCGGGCCAGCCGGGTCAAAGGTGGCCCTCGGCCCCCCGGGCAGGATTGAGCCTAAGACCGAAGCCGAGAAGGAGGACGGAGGAACGCTTCTCCGCCATTATCCGACTATGTTAGCCTTTCTCCTTCTTCCATCGTGCGTCGTCTCGCCATTGTGAGCGAAAGAGCGCAAGATCCTCGGGGCATTTGTCAGGCCGCCCTCGACTGTGTTGAGCAATGGCAGGAGATAGCGTCTTGACGAGATGAAAGGATGAGTGGGAAGATATGCATGTTTGAGAGGCCCCCCAAAAAATCTGCAGCCACAACAGGTTGGGGCAGGGTGGCGCTTATTAAAGGCTTGGCCGGCTTTGTTTTCATGCGTGTTACTTGGAATCTCGCATGAATGCACCTTTGCTTACCATCAACTCAATCAGTCGTGCTTCAGCTGTACTTCAAGTTGGACTGCTTTTGTTGTACCATTGTACAGTACTGTGCAAATCTTGAAGGACATTATTTATTGTTATATTTAAAAAAAAAATAGATGACAATACAAACAAAAATTATTTTTTATATTTATCATAAAATACGATACACAAAATGTACTGTGCTGTCTTCAGTGATGTAATATTTGTGTTTTCTGTAATAATATTTACATAGCATAACATCTCTAATGTAATTTGTATAATATCGGTGTGAATAATGATCATAATAATTATTAGATCATAAATAAACTAAAAATAAAAGGAGTGCAAACATTGTCCTGACATTATCAACATTTTAACATTTTTTAAACAATATTGATAAAACAAATATATTTATTTTTAAAATATGCAAAATGTAATATGCAAAAGTCTAAATGATATTTGTACAGTATCTGTTTTTTAATTATCTAAAGACAATATGACCCCCCAAAAAATTGTCTAATCTACTGTGCGGAAGTCATTATCGTTTGTATTATTCATTTATTCATCTTCCGTTCCGCTTATCCTCACAAGGGTCGCGGGCGTGCTGGAGCCTATCCCAGCTATCTTCAGGCGAGAGGCGGGGTACACCCTGAACTGGTCGCCAGCCAATTGCAGGGCACATAGAAACAAACAACCATTCACACTCACATTCAAACCTAAGGGCAATTTAGAGTCTTCAATTAACCTACCACGCATGTTTTTGGGAAAATATAAGAAGAGGAAGGCACATTTTCTTTTCCAGCTCGCTCCTTTAAGAGGGAGGCAAAATTTGACACGGCTGACTTGAGCGCATTTAGCATCATTAGCAAACAGGAAGTTTCCCCCCGCAGCTGTTTGCGGCACGGAGCGGGGAAGCGAATGGGAGCGTGGGGAGTGGGGGTAATAGACAAATATTACCCACCACCTTTTGATTTATTTTTTAATTTTTTTTCAGTGACCTGAACACACACACACACACACACACCAAAAAAAAAATAACATTACAAATATCTTATGATATCTCTCAAATTGGTGTGACATTCCACAGTTGGCCCCCAGGGGTGAGTGTGTTTTTGTAGTGGGTTGGGGTTCTTGTTTGTCCTCAGTAAGTGGTTGCGCCCTTGTCGTGTCCCGAGGCTCGCCGTTCGAGCGCCGCGGCCTTTCACTGGAGAATGTGAACTCTTTAGGAGGCAGAAGAGGCAAGAGGAGCAGAGGCTTCACTTGTGTATCCCAATACTTATGCTCATTAAGTTAATGCACAATGAAAGGGAGAGCCGTCAAGTGGAAACTCTCAGAAGCTTCTATTTGAGCAGCGCACCCCCTCCCCTCCTCGTCCTCTTCTTCTTTCTCTCACAAATGAATCTGTTTCAATTTCAACTGAAGATCAGCTCCGCTTTACTCAGAATTGGCAAGTTAAACACACAACACAATAGGGGACGGCTGATTGGCCTTAAAAGGAGATTCTGTATGTTAATATTAAGTCCCAACAAGATTATCTGCTCACAATAGATGAGCTTTAATGTAACATGATGCCGGTGATTCATTGTTTTCCCTTCAGTCCTGTTTAGAAAATCACTGCAGTTTCCTTTCTTTTACAATGTGTGCGTACATCATTAAACGGCGGCACTGTTTATTCAGAAGCTTAGTTAGCTCGCTGTTGCTCCCAATGACTTTATGACTGGCAACAGTGGCAAGTGCTTTGCATGGGAGGCTCGCGCTAGTGCTCGTTTGGTTGCACTGACAGGCATACCAGCCTTTCAATTAGGGTTGGATAGAGAAGAAAAAGAATGATTTTCCAAAATGAACACTTTAATTATCCCTAAAAGTGAAATGTACTGCTTCAATCTGCTTTTCAGTGGTCTTAAAAATTACAACTATTGTGATTTTGTCATTTTTTGTTCCTCCCGTGATTCCAAATTTAGCAAAACATTTCATGTCCTGCGATAATATTGACATATAATGCACATTAACTAAGGATAAGTAACAAAAAATCCCTTAAAAAGCCCTTTGCCAAGACAAGACTGTTTTTGGAATTCACTACTACCTGACCTTCGAAACATTTCCCATATCATTTGCCAGTTTAACTTGTTTTTGTTTGATTTCTTTTAACTGTTTGTATGGTGACCTTGAGGGACTTGAAAGGCACCTACAAATAAAATGAATTATTATTATTATTACATTGCGTGCCAGCTTTATGATCAATAAAATAAAATAACAATTTTACCTCTACTCGCAAAATCAATGAAACATTTTGTAGTCTAAGTTTGGAATCTTCCTTTAAATTATCAGCTTATGGGCCCTTCACATGCTCAAAAAACAGTTTACAGTCTACAGATGACTTCAAATATACAGTATTATTTTGCTCTTGAAATATAACTTTTGCATTCAGTAGTACCTTGCAGTTTGATCACAATCCGTTCTAGTGGCTAGCACAAGAAGCTAACATAGCAAATGCACCATTCACAGAACATCCAAATAAAGTCCTTCACAAAAAGTTGATACTGACTGTGAGTCTTACCAAGACAATGTGAATTGGAACAAGAACCGGAAGTAGAAACCTACAAAAAAAAGGCTAAAAAAGATCCACCCAGAATCAATGGCTAGCTAGCTACTGGCTAGTGTCATAAGCTAACAGGGCAAATGCCTGTTACCAGTCACGGGAGATCCCAATTTTTTGTTTGTTTTGTGAACAAAAAAGCTGGTTGATACTGGCTCAAGCTGAGAATCCTGTCGAGCCAAAAAAACAACAACAACAACAAAAAAGTGTCTGAGGTTAAAGGCACACATGCAACAGACCAATACTGCAGTACCTGCAGTAATTTTTATTTTATTTTTTAATTTTGCTTTACATTCTCTAAACATAACAAAACAATGCTCGTGGTTTTTGGGGGTCTGGAACTAATGTCATTTCAGTTCATTTCAATCGGGAAAATTAAATAACCGTTTGACTTAATCACCTCAGCCAAACGTCTGTAACAAAAAAAAAAATTGTAGTTTGCTGACATGAGGTGAGGTGGAGAGTAAGGAGAGCACCGTGTGCCCCTGAGCGGGCAGTTAGCACAACAAAGCCGAGCATGGGCCGGTTTGCAAAAAGCGGGCCAAATTCCTGCCCTGTAGGACCTGGCTCAGAGCTCCAGCGGAAGCTTTGAATGACGCTTGCGAGGGGAGTAGGGTGGGTGGAGGTGACGTGATGAGGCCAGACGGGTTAGCAAGAAAGCGATAGCTGCTGGGGCCTGGAGGAGGAGAAGAAGAAGAAGAAGAAGAAAACCCGGGAGCATACCCCCACCCCCACGGGGGGTCATATTGCGCCGTCGTTATTAAAAACGAGCTCAACTCTGCAGCTGCCGGCTACAAATGAGATCAAAACGCAACTATTGGCAAACTTTGATAGATCACCGGTCACAACATAAGGTACACCTTCTCCAAACTAATGAGCTGTAAACACACAAACATCTAATAGTAGTGTACATGTAAGCTAGTAAATATAGCCGAAATATTACGACGAGCTCAGCAGGATAATGCATTGCAGTTGAAAACTACAATAATACACATAGCGTGTTTCCACAAATAATAGCTGGCGGGTTTGTTCATTTTATTTGTTGGAGTCAAATAAAGTAAATGATGTCTGAGTCTGCTGAAATGGAGTCTCCTCAAAACCCTAAAACTCATACTGATCAAAGACCATTTACATGTCTCTGCTGGTGTTGCTGTTTTGGTTAACAAAGGATTTCAAATGGGGTCAACTCTGGGTGAATGATGGCGTCTATGAACTGATCTATTCCCGGTTGCTAACCGGCATTTGAGGAAGTCGTTAATTTTTTTTTTCTTTAAGCGGCTGATGCACCTGAGAGTGAATCTTATCTTGAGCTGCTGTTTTGATTAGCAATGGTCTTCAAATGGGCTCACCAACTCAACTGTTTAAGGTCCATGTGTGAACAATAGCATGTATGAACTGATACACTTACAGGTACAACCATATTTTTTTGTGAATGGGATGTACGGTATTTGAGGGTGGTGTTTATTTTTTCTTAAGTGGATGACCCACCGGGCGACTAATTAGGTTATGGCATTTATAATAGGCACCTTGACTAGAGGAATTATTATTTTTATTTTTTTATTTTTTTATGAATAACTCTCTGCGAGTGTCAGTAGGTGCTACTGTTTTGGTTAGCAACAAAGCTCGAATGAGCTCAACGTTCTCTTTAATGGTTTTAATGAACTGAGATACCTCCAGTTACGAAAATTTTTTTCCTCAAGAGACAAGGGTGGAATCCATTTGAGAGAGGCACTTATTTATTTGGGCTACAGAGATTACTATTAAAAAAAAAAAAAATCAGTGTTGTTAAATGAATACCTCTCAGAAAGTGTTAGATACTGTTGTTTTGGTTAGCAACAATGTTCAAATGGGCTCAGCAGTTAACGTTTGACCTTTAATAAACCGAGGTTCTTCCCGTTACGGCTGTTTTTTTTACCTAAATGGGAAAAGAATGTCTGTTATAGATTCTATTTGAGGGAGGCATTTAATTTTTTCTTCAGTCGCTGACGCACCCAGTGACTAAAACGGATAAGCACTATGTTGTTGTTCTGTTTATGTGCTAGTGCTGCTGTTTTGGTTAGCAACAGAGATGAGCTCTGAATGTCCGTGTGCGAAGAATAGCCTCTATGAACCGAACCGGAAAAGGGTGACATTTCATAGAGTGTTTATTTTCTCTAAGGGGAACTAACGGCCAAAATTTGTGGCCAGGAATACGTTGTATGTGCCCCCACTAGTTTAATATGATTAATATTGCGGTCATGGAATAAGAATTAAACGATTAATTAATCAATGTCCATGCACGTCAAAATAAAACATTTAAAATAGTTTGAGTTCAAACCACTTATGAATTAATATGGTTAATTATTATTCCGCAAACGTAATATGGATTAGAATACCGTGTTTATGCCACTAGTGGCACATACAGCGTATTCATGCGAGAAAAAAAAAAGGATTTAGTTTCCTTTTAAGTGGATGACTTACCCGGTTACTCTTTGAGGAAATGTTATTGTTCAATGATTACCTCCATTTTTATCCACTGTACGGGTAAAAGCCCACCCGTGTTCTTCATGTGTTTTATATGATGCCGACGTGTAAACAAGCGCTTGTTTCTCTCTTTGTGTTGCTCGGCGCAGTGAGTCTCGAGGTGCGTTGGGATTGCGTGGGAGTGATTGCTATTTAGCCTCGCCAAGCTCTACAATCACGGGGCTCCTTCCTCACCGTCTCCCTCCGTTTAGTCCCCCACATCCCCTCCTCACCCGTTCTACTGCGACTGTAGGTCTACAGCTTCGCACCATCTCTGAATGAACGGTGTGGGGCAAACCGGCGTCCTGGGGCAGGTCCAGCGGCATCAGTGTAGTGGTGATGCACTGCCAAGCTAGCAGTCACACACGCAACCATTCTTCTCCTCTGTTCGCCTCGGGCCTCGCCAGTCGACCTTGCGTTTGTAGTCATCACCGTTTTTTTTACTGTCAAAAGGGAAGTCCGCTGCCAGCCCCCTCACACAGGAGCTGGTATGCTCTGAATGTGCATTGGGGGCAGGGGTGGGGGTTATGAGTGCAGATATGAGTGCACTTTGATTGGTTGTTATCAGCGGTTGGCATGGAGTGGTTGCGCTTTGGAGGCTGGCATTGGGTGAGCTCTTTTTATAAGCGTGGGTGGTTGTTTAGGTGGAAGTTGTGTTATTAAGCCACAGATTCACGTGACGTTATCGTGAGCATTTTATAGGAAATGGTGTAAAAAGGGCATTATTGTACTAGGTTTGAACTGGTCTATTTTCCAGCAATAGTGTCCCAGAGTCTTTAGCGATGAGTTCCAAGAAAATGAAGTGGGGTTTTTTTTAATAGACAAAACTGAATATTTTTCAAATTTCTTGTCTAATGTCTTTTTTTTTTAACTAATTACAGCTCATTATTTTGTATACATTTCTGTTGGATTCTTGTAAAGCTCCAGTTTTCATGTTTCAGCTTGCAGTGTAAATACCAGTATAATGAAAAGCACCAAAATTCCCCCTCTCCCATTCATAAAAGAGAGAACAAAGTAATAAATAAATAAATGAATAATGCAATTTACTGTTCTGGTGGAACGGTGGTTGACTGGTTAGCACATCTGCCTCGCAGTTCTGAGGACCGGGGTTCAAATCCCGGCTGCACCTGTATGGAGTTTGCATGTTCTCCGCTGCGTGGGTTTTCTCCGGGCACTCCGGTTTCCTCCCACATCCCAAAAACATGCATGGTAGGTTGATTGGAAACTCTAAATTGCCCTTAGGTGTGAATGTGTGTGCAAATGGTTGTTTGTTTATATGTGCCCTGCGATTGGCTGGCGCCCAGTTCAGGGTGTACCCCACATCTCGCCCAAAGATAGCTGCGATAGGCTCCAGCATGCCCGCGACCCTTGTGAGGATAAAGCGCTACAGAAAATGGATGGATGGCTATACTATGCTATTAAAATCTACTGTGAAATTATTTATTTATTGATTTTTTTTCCCATTCCCTGTCCAAATTTGTCTGTATTTGCTCTAATTACAGCACAAAATTTTGTACCAAATCCTACTGCATTCTTGTAAAGCCCATTTTCATTTTGGCTCGCTACATTATAATGAAACACCAAAATTGTCCCACAAGCATTCACAAAGGACCACAAAGAGAAACAAAAAGCAACTAACCACAACAAAGAGAGTCATTTAATTAAATAAAACTTAAAACATTGGTTTCTATTTTCATTTTAAAAAGAATTCCTGGCTGGTTGGTTCCTTTGAACAATAATATTCTCACATTAATTGTCGCTTGTCATTCCATTTGCTCTATTTTCTCAAATTTATGACCAGGAAAACTGTCAAAAAAAAAAAAAAACGCATCGAAAAAGTCACACAAGCTAGTAAACAATCATGATTGATTCTGAAAAACATTATTTGTCATATCTTTTTGATCCGTCGTAACGCTGATATGCATTCGCTGTCTTTGTCGTTTGTCACCAAAGCCAATTGAAACGTTAATAACGGGGAGTCGATATTTAAAATGTGCCAATCACCTCCCTCCCCGCATGCAGATTTCATATTAAAATGTCATTCTTTATATTTGATTGCATTCATTTTCTGACAGCAAATAATACCATCAACTGGCAGTCACTTTGATTAAAAACAAGTACGATTCCAATCAGTACGAAGGGTGTTGCTGTTAAACGACATGCAAAACTCACAGCAAATGCCATCAAATGCTGCCATCATTTGTTTGGCTTTTGGATATTTTAATAAGCATCTTAATGGGATGAATAAATAAATAGATCAAGGATCAATTATAAAGTGGTACTGGAAAAACTCAAAATAATTCCTCTTTAAATAAAAAAAAGTCATAAATAATTCAAATAGAGGACAATGTTGTTCATTAGATGAATAAAATGAAATACAATTTATAATAATAATTAATAATAATAATAATTTTTAAAAGTGAAAACATGATTTAAAAAAAACCTATAGAAACAAATAAAAAGTCAATTTAC
The DNA here is from genome assembly GCF_024500275.1 of Phycodurus eques. Lineage (NCBI taxonomy): Eukaryota > Metazoa > Chordata > Actinopteri > Syngnathiformes > Syngnathidae > Phycodurus > Phycodurus eques. The sequence continues at coordinate 7,011,818 of NC_084538.1, read as the reverse complement.
ATATTACCACCAAAAACGTTTTAAGAAGTCATAAAATCATCTTTAGGTTTTATAAAATAATAATATATATGACAAAATAGTAACTTTTAAATTTACAGTAAGCAATAATTACTAGAAATTTCAAATAATTAAAGTAAATACATAAAATTAAATATTTGAAGTAAACATACAGATAAATCCACACACCTTGGTTAGCTGAAATAAATAAATAGATTTAAAAAAAATATTTAAAGTGAACAAAATATCCTGGATCCTGGAAATCCATTCATCCATCCATCCATTTTCTGAGCCGCTTCTCCTCACTAAGGACGTGGGCGTGCTGGAGCCTATCCCAGCTATCATCGGGTACACCCTGAACTGGTTGCCAGGGCACATACAAACAAACAACCATTTGCACTCACATTCACACCTACAGGCAATTTAGAGTCTCCAATTCATGCATGTTTTTGGGATGTGGGAGGAAGCCGGAGTGCCCAGAGAAAACCCACGCAGGCACGGGGAGAACATGCAAACTCCACACAGGCGGGACCGGGGATTGAACCCCGCTCCTCAGAACTGTGAGGCTGACGCTCTAACCAGTCGTCCACCGTGCCGCCGGAAATCCATTCCTTTATGAAAATTTCGTACTTAAATTTCTTGGGTCACTATCGGCCCCCAAAATGTAAAATAAATTAAATAATCATGATAAAATCTTGGCTCCAACAACCCACCCCAATATAAATAGATTTTAAAAAATAAATAAATCCATGCCACAAATGTACCCAAATGTCTAGCCAAACAACACACAAATGTCCCTGAAAAAAATCACGTCCTCATCTTGAGGTCATTAAACTCCACCTATATTTCACAGCGGTCATTAGTTGTGAATCCTTTCCATGTCGTCGTGGCGACGGGGTAAACAGCCAATACCAGGCCTATTTCCTGGGAGTCATTAGCGTGGAATAGGTTTTCGCAAAGCCCTACTGCAACCTTGTGACCGCTGTCTATAACTCATGTCACACGCTGATGATGTCATTCATCAATCGGAGGGGTCCACCGTGGCCGGAGGGGAGGGGAGGCCTATGGGAGGGTCGAAATCATCAAGCGGAGGGGCCGAATGAAATGCGGGATAATGATCCGTCTGAGGGAGTTTGCGGCCAACGGCTTCGACGTATGGGCACCGTGGACGGGGTAGGTGTGGGCGAAAAAGTGCGGCAAAGTCAAAGGGGTGTGGTGCGAGTACCCCTTGGAAGCTTGCGGGGTTACGGCTTGTAATGTTCTCCAACCACAGGAGCCATTATCAGAAAGGGAGAACACATCACCCCCTGTAATTGAGCCTCAATCACATGCACTTGCAGAATTTTATCCACTTGTGTGTCTGTGTGTGTGTTAATGTGTTTGGGTGCATGTTTTTAAGATGATAGACAAGATGCTCGCGTCAGCATGGTTGCCTTAACTTAATTAACGAAGCGGTTTCGATCTGAGCTGACAAATTGAAGCTTCTTGTCTCGGCCGCTAATTATTTATTAGACTGTGGTCAGGCCGCTTTTAAGGCTATTGGTCAAAGCTAGCTGTCGGGGGAGGGGGGAGGGGGGAAGGAGGTTGGCTATTGATAGTGTCTTCCTGTGTGTTTGTGTTCCATCCATTAAATAATCATGTCCTAAGGTCTCAGGTGGATACAGTAAGAAATCATCAGGGTTTAGACTGCAGCGAACATTTAATACAATTCATTATCGCCCTTGTCATGTCACATTGTTTGTGTTCACAGGATGATGACATATATATATACACTGTGTGTGTGTGTGTGTGTGTGTGTGTGTGTGTGTGTGTACTTCGGTTGCGACAAAATATCACATATCAATCTCGTGTTGACACACAGGCTTCTTATATCAGTATTATGGCTGTCAATTTTTGGGTGCTAAATATGTCAAATAACTGTCATTTGTGTTTTGTCTACCTAAAGTAAACATTATTCGTTGAAAACATAAATGTAAAAAACAAATACAGCAAAAAAAATAATAATTTAAATCCAGGTTAAACAATCTTACATATTTTTTTATCAACCCAATAAAACATTTTTGATAAAGTGCCTAAAATAACAAATAAGTACATACATAAAATTATAAAATAAAAAGCAAAAAATGGATCCGCACAGCATCAGCAAAAAATATTCAAATAATTTAAAACTGTTTATTTATTCGGAGTGAGGTGATTTTTTATTTTTATTTTTTTTCCTCTAAACCCAATGAATAAAACACATTTTTGGGATAAACTATGTATCAAGGATATTTCTGCCCCTTTTTTATATTATTATTGTTTTAAGTATTTATTTATTGGGGGCTTTATTTATTTTTTTGACCACTGATTTAGATGAAGATGTGGATGTAGGATAGTTTTCACTTTCTGTAAATATGTATACATAAAGTGAAAAAATATGTACATGTATACGTGGAGATACACACACACATATATATATATATATATACATATATATATATAGGCTGAATACATATCCCAGATCTTTATCCAAATCAGTACCCAAACATTTCACTCCATCCGCAATAATAAATACTTGAAAAAAAAAAGAAGAAGAAGAATTTTAAAAAAGTGTGAACCAATATGCTGGATCCACACTTTATTCATGTCTACTGTGTTTTGAGGCGGGGCAATTAACATGAGGTTACTCGGGGGTCTAAACAACCGTTCTCCGATTTCACGGCTCCTGCCGCCTCGTAACCACGAGGCCCACCACGGCGACTCGCGTCTCATGTCCATCTGTTTGTGTGTGATTGTGTGCTGGTGCATGTGTTGTGTGTTTGTAGCTGAGATTTCAGAGCTCCATGCTTAAAGGAAAGCTGCCACAACATAAAGTGTGGGTGGCCTGCAGTCGGAATCGTAAAATGGATGTGTCGGAGTGTTGGTGAGTGAGTGGGTTTCAGGGTTTTGGGTGGTGGGGGTTAGATAGAGGAGCTAGTAAGAAAGCAATCAGGGTGGCATGGGTGTTGGGGCTGAAACAAACACAGTGGAACCCGTAAAGGTTTATTTTTACACTTGCAATGATGGCGTTGTTGTTTGTCCTCAGCCATTGCACAACGTTATTTCACGTTTTCGGAATTTCTGTTGGTTGAGTGGGTGTCTTTTTAGCATCCTCACTCTCCTTGATGACACATCTTTCCCGTTAGTTCTTACCACTCGTTATTATCATTCCTATGGAACACTGCTGGCTATTTATCAGCACGGGGGGATGGATGATGAGCTCCGGTAGGTTGCGGAAGCTTTAATACAATGTAAATGACCCACTCCCATTTCCAATCTACACTGCTCCTCCATGTCATCATCACTGTTTGTCTTCTGCTCATTTGTGCGTGTGTGTGTGTGCGTGGAAGAGGAGGGTGTGAGTTTGACCGAGGTCAAAGCTAATGTGAAAACACAGAGAAGCACACAAGTGATGGTGGAAGGGAGGGAGTATAGCAAAAGCAGGCTTCACTGCCGTTACATGTTGTTGCACACACGCACATACTCATCCCTGGCAGTTAATTTTCCTCATTGTCAAGCAACCAAGCTTGTTGTTTATATACCCTCCAATTCCCTCATTTAACCTGTTATGAGAATTTACTGGCGCGTCGTACAAAAAGAAGTGAATACATTGAGCATGAAACATATTGCCTTCTACCAAACGAATGCATGGTTTTCATTCCTAAGCATTCATCTCACCTGCACAGTCCCGGATTTACGCAGCTACGAACATTTTGTAGACAGACAAATACATACATACATACATACATTCAAAAACATACCAAACAAGACATACAAAAAGTGAATTTCTTGAGTCGAAAACAATCACATATGATACTTTTCATTTTTTAGTCTTGCCTGCATTTTATTTACCTTCAAATTCCCTTTTACAGACTGTGACAACAATTTAATAAGATTACAAACAAAATGTATACATTTTAGTAGATTGCTTACATGTTTCTTGGGTCACATTAAAAAGTTTATTTTTGCATTTTATGGTCATATTAGGCCAGTTTACATCACAATCTAGCTTTCCCGTGACAAACTTTAACATTTTAGGCCACAGGTGTCAAACCCAAGGCCTCGGGACCAAATCCGGCCCACCACATCAGTTTATGTGGGCCTCGAAAACAAATTTGCCTCAACTTCCGTAATTCTTGCTAAGAATCTGTACCAAAATGTCAAATCGTCATATGTAAAAATAAAAAAATAATGTGGAGCTATAGCATTATTTTCATTACCAAACCCCTTTTTACAGTAACCCGATGGGGGTGGGGTTTAACATTAAAGGGTGCTGGAACCCAATGCTACCAACTGTACCTCAGCAATAGAGTTTATATTTCATGAGGACCGACTGCGCATGTCAAACCTTTAAAGAGAGTCAATGGGGAAACGTCGACACGCCCTAAACCGGAAGTTGCGTCATAAAATGAGACAACCAGAGACAAATTAATCAAGTTTACTTAACTGCATGTCTATGCATAAAAATGGTCAAAATGTTGCATTTTTGTGACAAATTGAGCAATTTGTGGCAGTGTGGAGTTATATTTTGGTGTGTGGTTGTTACAAGGAGTTTTCACAAACATAATATACTAGGGCTTGACTTTGTTTTATACATTTCCACTTAAATCTAAATGGGTTTAAATCGGTAAACATGTTAAACTCAAACAAACACCCATTCACGATATGGTGTTTAAGTGGCATTTCTGTGTCATATTTATACTCATCAGCACATGCTTGCGCATGCACACACACAGACACAGATATAGACGTGCATGTATGCTCGTACGTAAGTCAATAAAGTCGCTCGTCTGCCAAGCCAAAGACTTGTCAACACCCCGCAATCAAAAAGCTTATTTTGTATTACGCTGTCGGTCATTTCACATATCAGCAAGGACGACACATTAGATTAATCCTTCCGTGCAGACAGGAGTCATTATTTGGCCAATACAGTGAGGTTTCGCTGCTAATTGAGTGCATTCTTCAAAGCATTTTTTTTCATACTTTGATCAAATAAGAGTGTGTTTCAGCAGGCAAAACGAAGAGGGAAGAGGTTTGTTAGTTAACAGGGTCGCGTAAAAGATACATTCTCCCCCCCCCCCCCCATCCTACTTCTGTTTTCTCAGTGTATTATTTTAGCACAAAATCAATCAATACAAACATACAATTGAATTAATTTAGCAGGCATTCCTGCGCTAATCTGCTTTTGATATGGGCGTGCAAGGGAAAGTAGCTAGAGGGGGGGAAAGAAGAGTAAGACGTGTAGGTGTTTTCTTTGAAGCGGAAGAATGTTAATGGTGCTTGAAACCACCTGAAAATCGAGGAAGATTGAAGTGTCATCTTTTAAAAGGAATTCTGGTGTGTGCTGATTTGCAGGTGTCAACTCTATGAATATTTCTACACGACCGTGTGCACTTCTGCTGTGTTTGCGTTCGTGCAGACACACAGTTTATCATTTGTTTCGTTTGCGTGCGCGCAGCTCCTAATGTGGCCCGTAAAGACATCTGTCAGTGGCAGTCACCGTTGTTTTGTCATGCTTCATAGCCAAGCAGCCCAAGGCCCGCCATGTACAGTGTACGTCGTTGGCCTACGTTGCCTCCATCGGAGCCGACATGATTGGCGTCATCGCGGCCTCGTGTCCTTAGGTGGAAACATCTCGGCCGCATTGTGTTGACGGAATGAAAGCCCCCTCACAAGCAACAGTATAAACATATTTGTTTAGTTTTGTGTTTTCATCAACCTTCTTTGTTACCTAGCAGGATTGCATGAAAAGAAGAGCAGATTCATTTTCTGACATTATTTTCCACAGTTTGTTACTTGGCAACATCACGTTAAAACCACTGAACTGATTTTATTGAATCTTTGTGGAAAGGTGGCACATGAGCCAATGAAAACTCCATTAAATTTTGGTGCTGCTCCAGATTAAGAATGATTTCCCCCATACTGCCACAAAACTACTTACAGTTTGATCATTTGTTAACAAGCTCACAGAAAACTGCTGTACTGATTTTCATGAAATGATAAAAGGAATATATCATTACATTTTGGTGCAGATTCAACCATCCATCCATTTTCTATACCGCTTATCGTGTTCAGGGTCACGGGGAGGTGGAACGTATCCCAGCTGACTTCAGGCAAATGGTGGTCTACACCCTGAAATGGTCGCCACTCAATCTCGGGGCACATATAGAGACGACCAACCATTCACTCTCACATTCACACTGTCACTGAGTGGGAACTGAACCCATGCTCCCTGCACCAAAGTCACACGAATGTACCACTAAACCATCAGTAACACGGGTGGAGATCTTTTTTTATTTTTATTTTATTGTTTTTTAAAATCACTCATTATCTCCACTAAAGGACTCATTTGTTTTTATCATGTGTTAATTGGTTAGTTACGATAATACCAAAAACTACTGAACTGATTTTCAGGAAACTGACACAAGGATAGGCCAGGAAAAACCCCATTGAATTTTAGTGATTATTTATTTAACATCGATTTATCAATGAATTTTGCATTTTGGATTGTTCTGCATCTAGGTGTACCAACGAAATCTTGACTATGTACATACATGTCGAGTCTATACATGTTTTGTGTGAGGGTGGTATTGAAGGGGGCGGGGGGGGGTCAGTAAGGTTGACGGTTTTGACAAACTTGTTTGGCCAGCTCTGACAGGTTAAGCTCAATTGTATGTGTGTCTGTGTGTTTGCGTTAATGGATGGGCGGACCCATGCTTGCCGCCCCTGTCTATACCGTGCAGGGGGAGCAGCGTAGTTGGGTGCATGTCACGGTGGAGGTGGAGTGCAATGCAGCCAACATGGGAAAAAAATGTCGAAAGCAACTGGCAAACCGCAAGGAATTTCAGACTGTTGCATGCCTGACGATATTTATGAAGCTAATGAGTGTGTGTTTTGTCTCCCACAGCACCCGTACCCGTCTGAAGAGCAGAAGAAGCAGCTAGCCCAAGACACGGGCCTCACCATCTTACAAGTAAATAACTGGTGAGTCCACATTTCAACCTCCAGCTGCCTCATTCTTCTCAAGCAAGGGGGGAGGGAATCTACAGGCTCCTATATGTACATGGGTCATATAGAGTTATATATGGCCCGGCAGAATATTTCATGTGGCCTGCCATAAAATTCACCCGGAATGCTGACTGGCCAATCACGATGCACCAATTTATTTATTTATTTATTTTTTGGATATATTTTTTGCTCTTTTACAAGGTAATTATGATTCAAAGATGTACTTGTTGCACCTGCACAAGAACTGACAAATTAATCCAGATAAATGCAAGCTCTGGCTGAAGCTATTTAGTCATCTTCATAATAAGTTGAATCCCTCACAAATCAACAGGCACACTTTTATTTGCTCCTTGTTATGCTGTTGTAGCTTGTCAACGAAAATGCTCAACTTATGATACCAATAGAAGGCCTAGTTATAATCTTTGGCATTAGCAAATTTAACCACCTATGCTAAGAAGGCTACGTCGTGATTGCAACGGACTTTATGTATTCGGATGATTGTAATAGTAAATAGAGAGCCAGCCAGCTTTACAGGACCTGTTTTGCTCATTTGAGTTACTATCCGTGGGGCTGGCACCTAAACTAATGAGGCTAACTGGTTGCAACATTTGTACTGGTCTCTTGCTCGCTTTTGACTGACCATGATAGGTAGTTGAGAACTAGCCAGCTTTACAGGAACCCTTTTGCAGCTTCATTCCTCTGATCTGGATATAGCTATGTGGTCATCTCCATAGTCAATAGAATCCCTCAAAAATCAGCAGTCACAGTCAAGCTGTGTCGTATCCGTGTCGTTACCTTGTCAAACAAAATGCCGAGGTTACTCTACTGATGTGAGGCTTTTTTCAATCTGTGGTGTTAGCAGCTAAGCTAATGATGCTAGCTAAGTGCTTATGATTGCAACTTTTGTATTGTTCTATTGCTTTTGAATGATCGCAAAAATAAAGCATAGAGTGTGTCAGCTTTACAGAAACATATCCTTACATAACGTAACGTAACATAACGCATCAGCTTTACAGGAACAGTGTTTCCCCTTAATGCTGTTGATCTGGATAAAGCTAAGCGCTCGTCGGCATAGTCAGTTCAATACATCAAAAGTCGACATACACAAAAACAATTTCTGCTTCATATTAGGATATAATGTATTTGTTCACAATACAAAATTCAATAAATCAAAATGTGAGGCCTAGTTAATATCCATGGCGCCAGCAAGCTTTGTCAACTAAGGTAACAAACCCAGCTAATCGCACCTGTTTACAATATTTGTTTAGGCCAAAGTAAGGATTCTGCTAGTCATAAAATAAATGTGTGCTGTTATTTATCGCACTAAGCAAAATGCTAATGTATCTGTAGCGCTTGCAGGCTTAGCCAGCAACAGCTAACAAGGCTAGCTAGTTGCTCCTGTTCACAACGTTTGTATACAGTAGTCCTATTGCTTTTGAATGATTGTAACAGTACTAAATACAATCCAAATACTGTATGCATTATGTATGGTGGAAATGGACCCCTATAGGAAGGTTTCTCTGTCCCCGATAGGTTGACCCCACCCCTTTTCTAAAGTGTGTAAACCATTTCTGTGCATCCCTCCTACCAAATACACACACACACACACACAAACACGCACACGAATAAACACACACACTTTGTAATATTATTATGTGTGAGCTACCAGGATGTTCCGGTTATCGCTTAAGTCAGCGCCTCTTTGTGGCTTGATACACATGTATTGACTGGGATCTATTTAAGGGAGATAATAAGCTACCCCTGCAGCCCCCACACCCACAAGCACTCCACCAATCTCCACCCCCACCCCCTTTTTGCCCACCCTTGCCATCGAAAAATCCCATACCAAGCTCCGCCACCGGTGCCCCCACACAAAAAGCGCCAGCCGCCCCCTCCCCGGTTTACGGCAGCTATACGGTGGGATTAAGGTGGCGGTGGCCAGGCCAGTGAGGCCTTTGTAGACGGCTTAGCACATAACTGGGGGTGGTGGATTAAATAAAATGATCACAGAAGCAAAGAAATGATACAGGAATTACTTATCAAAATACTAGCCCCGGTTTTATCTGCGGCTTAATTTGGTTCCGTACATTCTCAGGGTGATGTTCAGATTAATTGAAGTGACAGGCTCCTTTCAGCACGCCAGGAAGGTATTTGCACGGATTTCAGGTCTTACACAAACTTAATTATATGGAACCCCATTTTATCATTCTAATTCCGTGTTGCGGGGGGTTCTATTTACAAATGACAAGTCTGCGCCTTTTATTCGCAGCTTTCCTTAATATATTTATCAAAGCGGGTTCATTTACAAAGTGCTCTATCTGCCGGGTACAGACGGGCCCACATTAACGAAGCTTTTAGGTTTATCAGGCGCGCGGGCCGACAAGCCACCCGAGGGTCAATTGATTATTTTTTTTTTTCCCCCCTCTCTGATTCATTTTTTCTCTTCGTCTCATTTTTCTTGGACCACAATGAGAAACATGCCTGCAGAATTAGCCTGGTTTGTCAGCCTTATCTATCACAACCCCCTCACCACCACCTTCACCACCTCCCATTCCTCCCTCACCCTTCTACTTTATTCCCCCTCCGAGCCAAGCTACTTAAATTGGCCACAGGAACCGCTGTTATCAGACTTTAATGCACCCTACAGTGTGGATAGCATTTCAATTACACCGGTAAGCAAAGATTAGCTGCCTGTTTTCATGGCTAACACCAGCCGTCTCAGAGCCTACCCTGCCATGACGCGCACCTTACCTACGGGAGCAGAAAATTGAGTCGCCTCGCCTGTGTCATGGTGATTAATACAGCAGGAGTGGGGAAATAGACAAAGATTGACTTTGGAAAACGGTGCCTTTCTTAACAGTGGTCATGGTGCCATATTTGCAACAAAAAAAAACCAAAACAAAAAACATACAGTCATGAGATAAGCTTAGTCACGGTGATTATTTGACTGCATTTCAAATGGGTGGAAACTGCTGCCCAAGTGGTGAACAGGGAGAAACCCTGTTGAAAAACCGTTGAATATGTTCCCGACCCATCCAGAATAGGTTAAAATCTGAAATTGCCACATCTGTTGCAGCTCGAAGCATTCAGAAAATTTGATGTGTGGCGACATTTGTTTTCAACACAATGGTTCAATGATCAGCAGGAATGTTCAACCCATACATACGTCAATGTAGTTCAGGCAAGATACGTTTTTCCGAATAATATCCGGGAAGATAAGCAGTTGCTGGTTTTGTTTATTTATGAAGTGACATCGCCAACTACTGGCCTGGCATGTATATTACAACATCGTATTTCGGAATTTTCATGTAATCGAATATCATTTTTACGTCGCATTGTCGTTTAAATGAATGAAATAGAAAAAATAAAACTCTTGGAAAGTTTGCAGACGCTACCTTCATTTTTAGGGGAGAACTGTTTCATACCTCGAACCTTTAGCTGTGTTGAAATATGTTTTTTTATTCTCCCGCCTGTGTTTTCTCTTTCCAAGCTGAGATACCCAGTTAGCCCGGGACATGACACACCGCTGCCGTCCGAAATTCCTGTTAAAAATAAAAGCTCTTCAAATTCCTGGCAAGGCCCTCGCATTGTTCTGTCTTTGCCTTTGATGCGTGGCCGCTGCCAACGTGACGGGCCAAAGACAGATAGAGATGCAGCCAGTGAGACAGATGATTGGTAGTGGTGGTGGTTAGTCGAGGGGGGGGGGGGCGTCGGGCTGTATGGCCGCTGTCTTGGGTTTCCAGCGCTCTCCCCTGTGGGGGAAAGGATGTGCTGAATCAGGGCTTTGTCCTCCGCCACAATTGTGGTCGGGCGACTGCACAAGGCTGCCCTGTGTTGCAGTTGGTCCCCTCCTACCCTGTCAAACCGTCCTCCCTTTTCTACCTGCAGCTCACCTACATGCACCCAAAACAACCGCTTTAAAACCTTGAGTCCATCTCCTATAGCCACTATCTCCAGTCCGCATCATTAGCTAACAGCCTCACCTGAATGCATTAGTCAGCCACTGTTAATAAAGAACACGGTAAAAGGTTAAAGTCCACTATTCCGCCGCTATTTAGTTGTCCTTTTAATGGTACCCGATGTGTGCATACTCTGTGTACATGTTTTTTCTAATGTGTCATTGTGACCTCTTCTGCTATTTGCAGAGGTATCGTAAGTGCATAGTGTACCCTTAGTTACCTCCGCCAAGGAAATTGTTTTCATTCCTCTCCATTTCTTTTCGAAAAGGTTTATTAATATGTGGTCCGGCTCTCGAATAAGATGCAGCTCAAGGAATTTTGTTCACATTTATAAGTACTGTAATTTCTAGTGTATAATGTGCATTTTTCCCCTTCCAAAAATCTCCAAAATCAATGGTGCGCATTATACATAGGTATAGGGGGGAATGGAAAAAACTTTCCCATTTTATAAATGTATGCCGCCATCTAGAGGTTATGAAAAAGCATTACACGTTCGTTTCAATATGCCACTGCCACCTAGAGATGTTAACGGTGTACACTTTCATTTTAATATGACGGGTACATATGACTGCATATGTACAGTTATGCTCATAAATTTACATACTCTGGCAGAATTTGTGAAATATTTTTTTTTTTTTTAAATACGACTCATGACTGAACAACAACCATCATTCATTTCCTTATGGTTATGTTTTGTTTGATGATAATGCACCTTACAAATTCTGGCCGGGTAATCAAACATATTAGCACAACTGTGTGTTTTTTCTTTTACTAAATAAAAGTAGGGCTGTAAATTTCAAAATAAGAGCAAGTAAATAAAATAAATTATTGTGCGCTTAAATAAAATGCTTCAGAATAATTATTTGAAAAATGTATGTTTTGATCATACGGGTAGCATTTGTAAAAATGCATTATACATAGGTAGAAGGGTTTTCCAGAATTTTTAGGTCAACTTTGGGGGATGCGTATTATACATGGGTGTGCATTATACACGAGAAATTACAGTATATACAAATATTTTCATCGCTGTTTATTGATTAGCAGGGAGGAAACCACTTTTGATTGGAGTGGGGCTCCAGATTAAAATGTATGGATGTTATTTTGAAGGAGGAAGAAAATAAAAAAAGTTACCAGTGAGGTTTGTTAATTAGTTAGCATGATATCTAAAAAGGCGGCAGGATGGCCGACTGGTTAGCACAGGATTTTTTTCTACCCCCACGCTATCAGATCTAAATACATTATGCCTCGATAAGACTACAAGATTTTAGCACGGTTGTTGGCCCAATTTGCTATCACGGTCAATTTTCTAGATTGGGCCTGACATATTTCGTTGGGAACAACAAAACTCCTTGTAGTGTGACAAAATCCACGATCACTGATTTGCTGGTGAAGCGTTATGACGCCAAAATGAAAAGTCTTTGATTTTTTTTTTTTGGGATGTCTTCCGTGTAATGTGACACTGATTCGGAGGCACCTGGGGACGACACAACAGTTTTGTTCTTTTTGTTCTTTTTTTTTTCTTCACACAATACCACTTAAAAGTAGTGCCTCTTCCTCCGTGATTGTTGTTGTTGCCGTTATATTAATGGTTATATTCAGGAGCGTTTACATGTTTTTTGGTCCTGCCTTCCCAGAGATCTTAAATAATCTTCCTCACACATTTATACCCATATACTGGACTTGAGCTGCAATGTCTTGGTCAAGAGTCCTGCATATTTTATGAAAAAGGATTTTTCTTCCCCATTTATATGCATTTAGTAAGTTGCAATACATCTTAAGTTTACTACAGAAAAAGAAAACTATGGCAATTTCCATCGCTGTTTGCCCATTTGTTAGTTAGGTGATGCAATGAGGATTTCACCAATTTGGTGATGTAGGAAAGATTTATGCCAGGATTTTTTTGTTTCGAATTGTTGGGTCCTGGCGGAGGTCTGACAGAGATTGGGAGACAACCAGGTGACGCTTCTAGCTAGTAGGATGCCGTCTCTGGAGACATTGGCGGGCCATCATTTGGAGCTAAATGGAGCCTGACAGGAGCTTCGGCATCGGACCCAGCAAGATATCCCGCCTTTATTTACCACCACGGCGACGTAGCCATCGTATAAACACACGAGACGACGGCGAGAGAAAGACGGCTGAAAGAAAGGCAGGAAATCGGCCGCTCATTATTCCCTCCTCTTCACAGGCAGCCAGAAAGAGAGAATATGTCACTTCTTGGCATATATGATGACGGACTGCTGTGCCAATGGAGCACTAATAACAATAAAGAGGGCACTAAGCCACACTCTATTTTTACTCCTCTGGCTCGTCTCTACAGCCCAGGGGGGAATACGCACATGCCAAACACACACACACACACACACGCACACACACGCACACAAACACACACACACACACACACACACACGAGAGAGAGGGAGGCTCTAATTAGCGGCAGAAAGGAATACAATGAGTGAGTTATTAAGACACAGGGGCGGCTCTCGGCCAACCTTTGCCCCGTGTCGGAGCACAGGTCACATGATAAGGGAAGGATATCCGCCAGACGACGGCGCCAGACGGCCTGTGCCCACTGATGACGTCAAATAGCTGCAAGATCTGCAACCATTCACACCGGGGAGGGCATAGTACACTGATGATGATGATTATTATTATTATTGTTGTTGTTAAATGATCAATCAGCTGGCTATATGAGTGGCATGAGCCAACGACTGCATAGTGTCTATGGGGCGTCCTGAAGGCAGGTGCAAAAGTGAGAAAATGCATAAAGCAAACAAACAGGAAACAAAACAGTGCAAATTATGGAGGGGACTTTTCTGTTGAGAATTTAGTGGGATTTCATAGGAAAACATTTTTATCATTATATTTTTTCTAAATCATTTTAACTATACTTTTAATAGAATTAATCATCCTTATTATTATAAAAATACATATTAAGAATTCATATTTTATATCATATAAAGTGTGGTATAAAAATATTTGTAAGTAAAATATTGCTTTAATATAATAAAACAAACTTTTTTTTTCTTTTAATTGGCATAAAATTTTTTTATAAAAAATAGTGCTTTCATTGTATTGATTTTGTTTTGTTGAAATTGTTTACAAAATAATTCTCCAACACAAATTCAAATTTAAAATGTATTATATATTTTTGCAATTATTGAATGGTGTTTTCATCATATGAAATGAATTTCATTAAATAGTTCTGTCACCCAAAGTCCACATATATCGAAAGAAATACAAATAGTCTGTCTAATAGCATAATTGCCAAGGTCATTTTTAAACGTTACAAATTCAACAAACAAGAAGAGTCTAGATGGCTCGTTTCTACCTTTGCAGATTACCACGACCTGGATGACTGAGACTCTACACAGACATAAAGAAAAAAAACACATTTTTACTAACCACATTTGTATTCTGTATTGATGTTGTGATCGTAATTTAATAACGACCTAGGTAATTATGCTGTTAGGCTAACTGTGTGGACTCTTGCATTAGATATTTGACGTTCATGTTGCTCCATGCACCTTAATTGTTGCATAGGGCTTAAATTTTCTTCCAATTTCCAACTCCAATTCTCATGTGTAAACAATGCAGTGGAATCCAGTTTAACCAACACTGACTCCCATATTTGATTTTGTCTGCAGCACAGCTGCACTCAGGTTGAACTTGAGGGTCAACGTTTTATTCCAGCGGTGCGCATATTTGTTTGCAGGTTACGCGTCCAAGAAAAAGTCACAACAAAGCCAACAACGTGTTCCTCTCACTGCGCAGAGCATTTTCCAAACTGCCGTCTCCGGCCAATAAGAAACGTACGACCGCTGACTTTTATGTTCGTATTTTTATGATCCTTTTGGGTTTGGCGGGCAACAAGTATATGTCATATTTTCCAAATGTATCATAAAATGACGAAGCAAGAGCCACTGGCCTCTCATTTCCCCCAAATTCTTTGACGATATTAAAGCTTCCCGAGCGTCCCTCGACATCCGACTTTTCCCATCTCTTCCCGTTTTCATCCATCGTAACTCTGACCCAGATGGAAATGTCAGCATCTTTTTTGGGCTGCAACCTGGGACTTCTTTTGGTGGCCATGTTGCGCCGCTGGCTTTCTAAATATACCGCCGCCGTGTGTGTGCGTGTGATTGGGATACAGCGAGCGAGCAAGAGGCGGTGGGGGGAGGTTGGTTGAGTGTGTGGCGATGCCAACACAGGCATCATGATCCCTCTCATTTAGGGAGCGCTAATTGGCAGTTAATTAGCCGAATTGACTCTGTTGTCAGATCCCAAGTGTCAGCCCCCCCGCACCACCACTACCTACCCGCTAAATTCATTTGATCTGGCTGATTTCTTGATGCGCAAATAATAGTCGCGTCTGGAGGGCGGCTGGAAAACGTTAATTTCCACTACTGGCAGATTGCGAGGCGAGTGAACATTTTTGGATTTAGTTGAGCAGTTGTCGTCATCCTTTTTTCAGTTCGCAGCCGTTAAACAGCTGATGCTAATGTGCACTGCTGTGTTGATGGGTGCTTTTTGCCAAGCATACGTGCGACGTGATTAATGATACCCGCTCCCACTTTATCAGACTCACGGGTCACAACACGGCATGGTTACACAACAGCTGTGTGAGTCGACAATCATAACAAAACATGTTGCTTTAACCAAATAGTTATGGCACTCCGCTTATGTTTCCTTTGAGCCTGTTCTTGTGAGAATTTAGTTGAATTTCTTATAGAAAACAGTCAGGAATCTATTGCAAAATTTGTGAAACCTTGTTACCAGGGTAACTAAAAAAATGTGACGAGATTTGGGTTAATTTTGGTGTGTAGTTGAATTGACTGTTTTCCTTTTTGTTTTTGTTAGCACGATCATGACCAAGGTCATCATCGTAACAAGGACATACAGTAATTCAAGAATTGAAAAGATGAATTTGGATTAACTTTTGATTCTGATCTTTGGATGAGATTGGACGTGTAGCTTCATCTTTGGATGAGTGTTGGTGCAGGGCGTTGGCCTAAGGCCACATTTACCAATTTTGATCTGTATCCAGAAGACCTTTCTAACATACACATACCTCTAACATTTGTGAACAGATTTGGAGGAATTTTGGCGTGGCAGGGTTGCACAGTATACCGGTACCAGAAAAGTACCACCATACCTTAACATCAAAAATGAAACGATACCACGTAATTTTAGTCCGCTACTTCGGTTTTTAAAATATATAGTCTTTGTATGTGGACAGAACGAAAGCTGGACAAGCGAACTGTGTAAACTGTACCGTAATTTATTCAGTCTCCAGGGCCCTACACAATAACAGTACGAGAAAGCGGAGGGACAAAAGCTTAAGCAGCTATGGGAGACAAAAATCTAATCCACATGTGCTTATAACTCCCAGTTGAGATGTACTTTATGATTCTGATACCTAAACCTAAAGAGAACTAATCATCAAACTGTTCAATTATAACGCTTAATGTTGTCAAACGAAAGTCAGCTAGTTTAATGCTAACAGTACAACGTGAAAGGCCATAGATAGCAATTAACATACATTTTATGGTACTTATAAACCTGCGATATGAACGAAGGACAAATTGACTTTGGAATCTGGATCCAGATCATTTATGAACAGCTAAAAAAAATGTGTGACCGCAAAACATATTCTTCAGTTTCGACACACAAAATTAAAAGAAGCCCAATAAAAAGGATAATAATGTTCCTGGAGTATACATTGGATTCCTAGTTGTATGTCTGCCGCTGCAAATATTTCTTGTGTGCACAACACAGGTCACCGTTTGAATTTTCAGTTTGAATTTTCAAATGTTGCATCGTCCGATTAATGTAAAAATATTATAATGAATAAAATTCATTCTTTTTTGGTCCTTTAACATTTATAACAATAAAGATAGGAATCACAGGCAGAGCATTTCACTATTTTACAATAATATTAACTTCAAAACAGATAGATCAATCAATTAAAATTTTAATACCATTGGAAACAATCGGCAAAAAAAGGCAGATTTTCACCGATTCTCATTATTTTTGGCTTACCTTGTAATGTGTTATTAATGTGTTAAAAAAAGGGGAACAATCCACCAATTTTTACTGATCTGAAAAGGGCTAATACCGGCCAATTAAATCGGCCGGCCTTTTAATCAGTCGAACCCTAATTCTGTGTAACTTTGGAGTGTATACTCTGTATCATTTAAAAACAAAATGGAGGTGAGGTCTGGGAAATGTGATAGTGTATGAAAAGTTAGATCCTACTCTAGCTAATGCATGTTAATCGCACCATTTGACTCTAATCGAAGCAAAATATCGCATTAATATGTTTATGAAGAGTGTTGTGCAACAACAAACCTTTTTTTTTTTTTTTTTTAGGTCATCATCGATTAAGAATGTGTTATAATGTACAGTTCCCGACCAAATTCTATCAAGAATACCTTGTGCTAGGCCTGTGTGAAGCTGTGGAGTATCAGCAGCCGAAAGAAGCATTGCAGGCAAAGCAATGGGAGGGGTAAGGAGAGGGAGGGCGGGTGGGGGGCGTCTTTGTACTTCTCAGCACCTCTTGGCTCTTTTATACCTCAACAGCTTGGTTTTATTGGCGGGGTCGTTTAATAACAAGCGCTCACGCGTTTGAAATAAAGTCGAGCCGCGTTTTGTGCGTGGGCGAGACTCCTTTTTCTTTCTTTTTTTAATTCTTAGACGGATAATTTCTGTAGCGGTGGGGAGGAGAGGTCGACAAGTGTGGGAGAGGGAGAAGTAGGTTAATTTATTTCATGTGCAGAAAGACAGGCATTAAAAAGTGGAGAGAAAAAAGTGAGAGTGAGGAGGTGAAAGTGTAGGATGATTATTATTATTATTTTTTTTTTATGAACACAACTTAGTTTAATGCACGCGGGCAGCCGTCGTAATCCCGCCAGAATCCTCCCTGTGCCCCGAGGCCATCTGTGAGCAGAATAGCAATTTTATGACTCTGTCATTAAACCAATTTCACAGCCGTATTGTTTGTTAATGAGGCCGCCGCAAACGAGGCGAGATGTCACTCAATGGCGACGACTCCTCTGCCGCAACCTGCGTCATCTTCTTCTTCTTCTTCTTCTACATCTTCTTTTGTTGCTTAAAGTCATTGTCACCCCATCCCCCATCCACCTCCAGTCCTTCCAGGGGTCCCTAAGCTCATAAAAGGGCAAACTGCTAAAAGATAAAATTCAAAGTCTATACAGTCGAGTCTCTTGTTTATGAGCATCCATTTGCCTTTAGAGCTCATCGGGACAAATGGGGGAGTTTTTTTTTTCCCCCCATATGAGCTTGAGAGGACGTTTACAACGGCGTGTTCAAACGATTTCTACCTGAAGTGTAATAAACAATGCAAGCGTTTGAAAATAGCTTTTAAAACGTGTACCCGCATCTGTCCATACACATCTCCAAAGTGACTTTTCATTGGTGGCATTTGCTGTACATTTTTCTTTGATTATTTTTGCTTTTTGTATAATCTTTTAGATATTTTGTCATTTGTTTATATATTTGAGATGTTTTCCAGTAGTATTTTAATTTTTTTAAATATTTCTTGTAATGTAATTTTTTTTAAAATAAAATAGACTGTATTTTATTATTGTTCATTACATTTTATTGTGTTTAAAAAAATAACAGAATATACTATTATATCAGTATTTATAAAATTGTCTTTATATAATAATTTGGAATACATGTAACGGTGTTATTGTTACATTGCAATCTTTTATTCATTTGCGCATTTACAGAAATTATTATTATTATTGTATTAGTATGGTGAACGCATTTAAGAAAATGCTGGGGGAACTCGCAAAGTAGTGAGCTTGATAACACAAAGTATGCATTTACTTCCTCCTGTACGCAAACTTTCAACTTAAACAGAGTACAAGTGATTCTCAAAGTCTTGTACGGGGTGGGCAGTTCAGTTGTATTTAACTTTCAAGATAAATACTGTACATTTGCATTAACTATTTAATGTTTAAACATTTATGTTGGTACTATTTTTATTTAACTTTCATGTGCAATACTTTTTAATCAAACCATTATTTAAGATTTTTTCTTTCTTTCGATATTTCAGCACAGTGTTGTGCATAATGGTGCTGTGGCTTCTAATAATATTGGATATACGTTTTTTAAAGAAGCGCTACTGTATATTTACCATCATGATGATGGTAAAATTTGAGAGCCACTGGAGTAGACCACTTTTGAAATGCGTGTAATGTTTCCTTACCACGTGACATCGCCAACTACTGGCCTGGCATGTAAATTACAAATTTTACTTTAGTAGCTTTTATGTCAGTTTTGGACACATTTTTTTTTTTTTTTTTTTTTTTTTTTTTTTTGCTGTAATGTGTGTGCCGCTTATGATTGACTGACTGGTGATTTTCTTACTGAGGCTCCCCTCTGAGGATGACACAACCTGACAGAGTAGATTTGGCATAATTAGTTTTATCTGCTGAGGGAGATAGGCATGGGAATTGCGTGTCAGCCACAGGGAAATGCTTGGTGTGCGTGTGTGTGTGTGTGTGTGTGTGTGTGTGTGAGAGAGTAAGGAAGGTTGAGGGTGTGGGGACTGAAAGGGATAAAGGTGACCAGGTGTAACAGAATGGCCTTGAGGGTGTGTGTGTGTGTGTGTGTGTGTGTGTGTGTGTGTGTGCATGCGTGCCTTCATGCGTGTGTGTGTGTGCGTGCGTGTGTGTGTGTGCGTGCGTGCGTGTGTGCGTGCGTGCGTGTGTGTGTACAGGATCTTGCCGCTCAGGCTGAGCTCTTTAAACTCTGTGAACCTCTAGCAGGTATGTTCTCTTTGTTGAGGCATGCTCCTTGTTTTTGCCTTCAACTCGCTGGTTCACACTTTGCATTCCATCCAGAAAGCCCCATTCTGTCCGTTTTGCACATACTGTAAAAAACTATGTATACATATATAGAATATAAACATGGTCTTCTGTCATTCACCTCCCCTTGTGTGCTTCTTGTGCTGAAAGTTTGGATTTTGAAACCGTTTTCTTCCATTGGAAATAGTGGGATTGGAAATAACCTGATTCAAAGGCAAACTGTGGCCCTCATGCAACCTTTTTTTGTGTTGTTTCGTGTAAGCGTGACACCTGTCATGCAAACGTAAAACGAACTCAACCAGATAGTTGAGCGGAGGTTGTGTTTTTTGGGGTGTGCGACACAGATATTTGTTAGGCTTATATTATTACGAGTGTCACATAAAAAGGGAGAAGCACAGGTGTGTGTGTGTGTGTGGGGGGGGGGTTAGTGATCAGAGAGGTTTGCTCTGGGGGTCCGCCATGTACATCAGAGTCCCTGTGGCCAGCAGTTGCCACACCACAAACAGACGCTATTTATAACTCCCCTCTGCCAGCCTTCACAGCCCTGCTTGTGTGTGTGTGCTTCTGTATATATGTCAAAGCAATTACGTGCAATTGAAGCTCTTATTAATTTTTCAAAAGCGGGGGAATACGGCGGGGCCCGTACGGTCGGTCGCTACTACTGTGCGGCATCATGGAAACTTTCAGGGTGGAAAAACCCGTTCACACGCCACTGACACAATTCTGAAGAAATAGGTGAGGGGTGAGGAGTGGGCAGGGTGATACTGTACTCCGTTGTGTTATGTGTGTCACCAGACATCCCCCAGTGTATGCGTCGCTATAAAACTTTGCATTGTTCACAGTTAATACATAGTCTATATTCAAAATATTTTAAAAAATAATGGGGCAAAAAGTCCTAATATTTAGAAAATTAAATCAGACGATTACGAGAAACTAGTCGGAAAAGTACACGAAAATTGTATTACATTTCATGGATAAGATTGTAAAATTGCTCGGGAAGATCTAATCACTTTATCAGAAAAATAAATATCTTCATATTACAAGACAACATGCTTACTGTACAAAATAGTCTTAATGTGTTCACAATAAAGTCATAATAATATTATGTTGTAGTACTAGTACAACTGAGTGCAAATATTATTCGGGTGAAGTTTCAATTTAATCAGATTAAAATTGTATTACAAAAGAGAGTAATATTGCTAGAGTAATATTAATATGAATAATTATTATTATTGCGTACTAAATATGTGCATATTAGATCATAATTTTAATATTTTGAGAGTAAATATATATATGAATAAAATATATGTATACAACTACATTTTATAATAATAAAATTATATTATTTCAAAATATTGTCATTTTACAAGAAAATAGTAGTCATTTTACGAAAAAAATACTTTTTATGTATACAAATTTAAAGTTGGTATTTTATAAGAATTAAATCATAATGTAATATGGGGGGAAAAAATCTTGATTTTTATTACTTTTTATGACAATAAAGCTAGAACATTGCAGAAATAAAGTTTCTTAAAATCTTTAGTCTTATGAAAATTACGTGAAAAAAGTCTTTTTTTTCAGGAATACAATTGAGAGTCACAAGAGTAGTCATAATCCAACAAAAATACAATTGAAATATTACGACAATAAAGTTGAGATTTTACCCAGAAATCTAAATATTTGAATCTATATCTGAATATATGATATATATAATATCTCTGCATTATGAAGAATAAAGTATCAATTTTATGAGAAAAAAAAGTTATGATTTATGAGAATAAAGTGCTAATTTTCCAATAATACAGTTTCATTTTTACTTAATGTTAGATGGGTAAAAGTCACATTTTGTTAACCGTAACGTCCACTTTTCCTCTGATTTCATTGAGTTTAAGAGCCGGATCACGCAGTCGTGCATGTGTGTACAACACATGCATATAGGACGGCACGGTATGCCAGTACTAGAAAAGTACTGCCATACCATCCATCCATCCATCCATTTTCTGAGCCACTTCTCCTCACTAGGGTCGCGGGCGTGCTGGAGCCTATGCCAGCTACCATCGGGCAGGAGGCAGGGTACACCCTGAACTGGTTGCCAGCCATACCTCACCATCAAAAAAGTGAAACGATACCACGTGTTTTTAGTCCCGGTAATTCTGCGTGGTTTGTCAACAAAATAGGTTGAGTGCACTTGCTTCAAGGTGTTTATTAGTCACGGCTGTAAAATATGTGCAGTTTTTTCTTTTTGTGCTGAATGAGCCTGCTGCGGTCGACTGTAGCTTACTTTATTTCGCCTTCAGGGCCCCCACACAACAACAGTACGGCAAGCGGGGAGCGACATCACCTGAAGCAGCTATTAGAGACAAAAGTACTGATGTTTTACGTTTTTGCCGCTATATCGTCTTATTATCGGTATCAAGGTACTTAATGCGGGTAAAGTATCGAAGTCAGAGTTTTGGTATCATGACAACCCAACATACATTCCCCTTTCCCCTCCATTACGTTACATTACAGTACAGTACATTATATTCAAGCTTGGTAAAAGGGAAGAAGAGTGGCATCTGATCCCGGGTATAAAGGAAGTCGATCGTCCTTATTTCCCCGCCGCGCCTGCATGCCACTCAGTTTGGTTTGAAATATCACGCCTCTATCATGTCATTATCGGCTCCCCCTGCTAATCCACAAAGCCGCCCTGTTTGATATGTGACAAAAAAAAAATAAAAGGGAGGAGGAGGAGGGAGGGTGTCGGGTCACAGAGTCGCACAATCTCTCACTCGATTACCAGGCACTCGACGCGGGGAGAGAAGAATGAAAGGCAGCAGCAGAAGAGTCAGACAAAGAGGAAGAGGAAGAGGAGGAAAGTGAAGATGCAGACTGAGAAATCAAAGTTGTTTGATAGTACTAAGAGGTGAATGGATGCTACAGTCGCTAACCCTCCTTAAGGAGCGCTACAAGCAGGCTGGTAACTAATCTGGGTGAGGGTGTGAAGGAAAACGAGGTTGAACTCTTCCTTCCACATCCCAGGAGGAGTGGTGGGCTAATCATGTGAAACTGCTGGACTGTCCCTCTCCTCTCCATGTGGACTAGTTGTGCAGTGGATCAGAAAAGTCCAGGTCTGAGGTTCCTGGCAAGCGCAGGCAAACCTACTTAAAAGAAAAAAAACTACTTGAAAATAAGCTTTAAAAATGGGGGGAGTGGGGGGGGAGGGAGCAGATGTGCATTCACTTACGAGTTAAAATTTTCCCGTGACCACACTGAAGACACTCGAGTCACAAATCATCTTTCTCCATTGAAATGAATGGAATTTCCATCAATCCGTTCCAGCCCCGCGCAAAAACGCCAACAAAAATGACAGTAAATTCTATACTAAGAAAGACAGCACTCTACAGTATTGTACTAAATAAGTACAGAGTAAAACTATACAGTAATAACATAATTGAATACAGTGTAAAGAATAGAGCAGTTTGTGAGATGCTTGCGTGCTGCTCCTTCTGGTGTGCACACATTGGCTACCAGGGGGAAGTATAACACATACAAACATACTGCACATATTGATGATGAAAAACCGAAGAAAACAGTTGCAAATAAGCTGTACTAATAATATTAGTCATTTTATGCAAAGGATAAAGAATATATGCCCAAATGCCATAACAAAAAGTCCTGTCACCACCAGATAAATTGTACAATAATTGCAGGCAAAAAAAGTTCACATTTTATGTCAATGTAAAATAGTACAAAATAAATAATTTCAAAAAAGTGAGACTGTTGTTAAGGTTTACACGTGGCTTCACATCTCCTGTGGGGGTGCTTCCAAAAATAGCGCCGGTGGTGAAAACAATCCAAGCCAGTGGAGAATGTTAATAGGAAATGATTTGGGGGACGGTCTGGGTTAAACACAGTAAGTAGCCCCTCCCCAGCGAAAAAGGGCCAGTGCTGCGGCAAGTGGGCCATGGCGGGTTGTTACAATACCGTGTCGTTCATACAGGTGTGTTGATGCCTCAGGCGGGCTTGGCTGTGCGCCATTCTTTTCACCTTGGCTGAAAAGAACACTATCATGTCTGTTAAAGAACAACACGGAGTGTCAAATGAGGTGCCAGATTCGTCATTGCGACATTTTTATGATACACAGCCACAAATGACAAAAATAAACACACATGCTAACATTAGTGAATCCTGTTACAATATTATGCTCCTCAGTCTCTTCTTGGAAAATGCACGTCTAGAAATGACAAAGGTTCATCATTGCAACATTTGAGGATGTGAGGCCAGAAATGACAAGAATAAACATCCACGCCAACATTAGCTTAGGCTGTTAGCTACACCATTATACTCAAGAGTCTCAATTTTCATGCTGCCCAGAGCCTCCTCTTGAATAAAATTTGTCTTCCGAGAAAGAAATACTGGAGACCATCGTTATCCATATTGGTTACTGATTTATTGAATTTACGTCATTAGAAATGATAAAATAAAATCACATGCAAAACTTAGCTTAGCCTGTTTCTGTGCTTTAGCTGTGGACTCGGTAATATGACACTCCACAGTCTTCACATTTTCTTGCTGCCCACATTCTCACAGGCCATCACCCTCCTCCATTTTTGTTGTTTTTTAGCATCTTGTTCGGACTGTCGCGATCATTTGTACAAACATTTATAATGAATACATATTTCCGTCAGTTCATTACAATGCAAAGCAGAGCTTGACTTTTACATTGAAACTGTCAGCAGAAAAGCAATGCGGCTGTCAGAAAAGTGCACAGGGAAAGGCGGGAGAGCGAAGCGTGCCGCAGTGCTATTGATTTATTTTAATTAGCTGCTCGTTAAATCCTCCCAGTTTGCACCGCAAATACATGTAATTCTTTATCTGATTTATTTTTTCCCCTAACGTAACCACGAAACAGTTGTTGTTGTTTTTTGTTGGTTTCTTTTGGGAAGAATGCAACGCAGGCTAGCGAGGACAGAGCGAGGCGAATGCGTCTCGCAACCGGGGCTGCGGGGGTGCCACAAAAGGCCAATGAACACGGTAATAAAAAGGGGAAGAAAAACAGGTCAGTGAAAGTCCATGGAGGAGAGGTGAAACAGTCCCTCTTTGAGAGGCGCACAAAAGAGTATGGAAAGGGGGGGGGGGGGGGGGGGGGGGGGGGAGAGAAAGAGAGAGAGGTATGTAAACACAGCAGTTGCCCCAAATGTGGGCCCTCACCCTCAACCCGCCTTTAAAAAAAAAAAAAAAAGAATCCAGCAGCCTTCTTGCTCTGCTTCACATCTGCACCAAATCAAACACGGCAGTGAGGTCGTGTTCACCCACCTTACGCCCAAGAAGAGCTGGAGGCGCTGATGGGACCAAAAACATCCCAATCTCAATCCCCCTGCCGTCATTTGTCACATTTGCGGCGATAGTGTACGATGAAACAGCTGATAGCGTTAAGTCCGGCCTGGATGCGTGGGTTACAGGGCTGATTCAATCAGTGTTGTTGTCACTACAGCAGATCAGTGTTGGATGTGCAGTAGCCCGAGACCGCCCTGCTGCAGGGCCGCACCGTAATGAGTGTTTGCTTATACTAAACGCAACATCCTCGTGAGCTTCCTTTTCATGCAATCTCTGGTCAACTGTTGTTGTTTTTTTTTTTCTTTCTTCCTTTGACTTCAGTAGAAGTTTTGATTTGGAAGTTGAAGTATAAAAGCAGTGAACTAGAACAGGATTCAGAGGGACTGTAATATTTGCAAGTAGTGGTTACTACAATTTATTTTAATTAATTTATTACTCATTTTTATTGTTTTTGTTTAATTATTCATGTAGTCACAAAGGCATTCCCATTTGTAGTTTATTTGTATGTTTTATTTATTTTTATTTTCTATTTTTCAATTATTTAAGCTGTGGTCACGAGGGAATTTTTCATATTTCTTTTTTATTGTATTGTATTTTTAACGCATGTGGTCACGTCAAAATAATTTACTTTTTACTGATTTTTTAAAATTATTTTGAATATATTTTTCACCCCCCAATAAATTTTCCCGACTCTGAGGCTTAAAAAATAGGTTAAAAAATGTCAGCAAATGACAACCAAAAATGGTGCTACAGCCGAGACTTCATCCAAAAAAGTGATCACTTTAAAGTAATTTTCTTTTTATCAATTTTTTAATTTTAATATTATTTTTACTTATGTTTTTATTGGTGTGGTTACTAAGGCATTTCCATTTGTATTTTAGTTCTGTTTTATTATTATTTTATTTAATTGTCTTTATTTATTTTTAAAGCTGCGGTCCAGTAAGACATTTTTATTATATTTTTATTTGGTATTATTATTGTACTTTATTTCATTAATAATTTCCCTGCCTTGGGGTTTTAAAAATAAGTAAAAAAAATAAAAATAATCACAGTAAATAACAAGCCTGCTTTTACTCAATCAGAAGCCCATTGACAGTCATTTCCGCAAAAGGCGCAGTAACAATAATGAATGAAAAAGCATGAAAAACAAACAAAGTAAACTATGGCTTCTACCAACCTCCACTGTATCTTCGCACACAAAGGTTCTGTTTTTGTGTGCTTAACTCTTTGCCACGGTAACCAGGAGGCGGCGGCAGAAGTCGGAGGGGTGGCCCGAGGACCCCCCTCCTCTGGCCTTCGAGCATCTTTTATCAGACGCGAGTCAAGCCAATTGAGCTTATCGAGGTCGGCCCTGATAACGCTGTTAATGGTGTGTGCTTAGATCAACGCCTCCGCCGAATCCTCAAGTGGGGAACGGACGGACGGATGTGAGGACCGGCGAAACCGGGTTCCACCCGTAGCTTTGACCTCAGCTTTAAGTCATCTTTAAGGCTCGTCCGTGCTGTAAATGAACACAAGGACACTGTTGACCACGGCAGCGTGTCCTGAGCCTCAGCTCAAACCTTCACACAACCTAAAAGTCCACATTTTATTATCTACATCTGGCGGTGGAGCTTATTATTGCCTGCCTCTCCTCAATGTTATAGAGCATACACACACACACACACACACACACACACACACACACACACACACACACAGCATGGGAACTCCATGCTGTCTTCAAACAAATAATTAAAGGCAAGGTTAGGAGGTCATGTGGAGGTCATTCCTCGGGATACACAGCAGAATGTGTACATTCTCCCCGGGAGAGAGCCAACTAGTGTGTGCAAAGGGGGGTGGGAGTGGTGTTGGTGGGTTTAGCAGGTCCACCGCTGTTTAATGTGGACCTCTTCTTAAGCAGCCTTTTTCCCAAACTTGTTCAGCAAACTGGGAGAAACTGAGAGATTTGGCGCCCGCTTTTCTTCCCCTTCAGGTACATCGTTACATTCTAATGCAGCCTTTCCTGAACATTTTAAGCTACGCAACCCCTTAAGCATATTGGTAGTTGGCACACCCCCTCTTCCTTGCGCACACCCTAAATAAAGTCCAAACAAAGCCATTCAGTGGACAGTAAACCTATATCGTGGTTCATACTTTGCGGTCCTGCTATTTCGCAGTATTTCTAAAAAAAATAATATTGTTATTATTATTATAATTTTTTTGTAACTTTATTTTATTTTATTTTTTTAAACCAGGTCAGGCCATTACTAATAGTCTCTATGGGATTTTTATAATTTATTTTAAAATAACTTAATTTAATATATTGTTTTAATACCATGCTTATTTTTGCGATTTGGTGGAATTTCTTACATTGTTTGTACAATATTTTTTTTTAATCCATTGCTCTTGCTCTCTCTCTCTCTCTCTTAATATATTCTGTGTTTAAATGTGTTTATATTCAAAAGTGTGTTTGAAGACCTAAGTTAAAAAAAAAGGTGTTATGGTTTCAGTATTTCTCTAGGTATTTCTAATTGCTGATTTTTCAGTGATCATGGGGGTCTGGAACATAACCTCCGCAATGGAGGGGGACTCACTGTATAGCTAATAAAAGGATCATGTTTAATCACGCAAGCTTTGTGTTTAAAATAATATTAATTAATTGAAGAAATGCTTGCACACCCATTGAGTGAATCCCTGTCCTGTAGCCGTCAAGCGCATTTTCAGGACGCTTGTGCAAAAGTGCACCTCAAATGCTAACTATACTTACGCGCATACGTGCAAATGTGTACACACGCATCTGCCATGTGTGTCAGCATATTATTTTTACAGTAGCAAGTAGACGTGCCCTAAAAAGGAACGACACAAGGACATGCTGTACATGCACGCATACGTACGTACGTACATGTGCCGAGATGGACAACAATCCACAGTTTACGAGCGCTTGGGAGCGTCGTGGCCGTGTGGGGCGCGCGGGGAAAATAACAGTCAGAGTATGAATGATGGAGCCAGGACAGCGGGAGTCCACTTGACACGAGGTCTCGGCTAGGCTGGATCAACACGGCGTCCCTCTGCTACTAATATCGGCTGGCGCACGAGGGGGCCGGCCTGTTAAGTAGCCTGGCGAGCACACAATGTTGTCTTAGACTCAGTGTGTTCCTGTTTTTCTATATATACAGTTGTCCACGTGCGAACTGTGGTTTAGGTAATCGAAAACGGGACTTTTAGGGACAATACTCCAACCAAGGGGAACAAAGTAACTACACTCTCACTCCACACATTTTTATTTTTCCCCCCCCTTTTCATCACTAGTGTCTTTTCTGGATGGTACTTTCTTCAGGTGCCTGATTGGCAAAAAACTCCTTCTAGGGGTTTTGCTGTGCCATCTCTTAGCGTCTCTTCGGCGTGTGCCTGCCAGCTTGCAAAGTCCATGTGTTCCATGTGGATAGAGAGTCACCATTTGTGTGGAGGGAGACTTCTTAAGATAATCTTAAGGAGTTTATTCGGTGAAAATGCCCAAAATGTCCTTTTGGGGCTGAAACTGGCATTGCCGACGACAGTATTGGCCTGGCATTCACATCAAAGTGTTTCCAGTTGTTTCTGCAGTGTTGTATGAACTGACAGTTGTTGTCTGTAAGTAAAACATTCCCATTTTCATGTGATTGCTCTCGTGTAAACCTGCTTAAAAAACAACAACTACTCGTGCACCAAACATCCAGCCTGTATTTGTGATGAAATGCAATCCACATGTGCCAAGAAGGCATTGTTTTCAGAATAGCTGCTATGTACTGTATCTTCACATCTCAACGTGTCACAATGGTCTTGTTTCTGGTTAAGTGACTCAAAGTCACACCTGCTAACTGGCTCCTGTTGTCAGCATTCCTTTGCTGAGAAATCATCATGCCAAACCAGCCCTCTCCATGGAGCGGGGCCCAGCCAGAGAAACGTGAGAGGGAAGGAGGAATGAGAGAGTGATCGAGAGAGAGAGAGAGAGATAGAGAGAGAGTGGGGGGGGGGGGGGGGGGGCCAAACACCGCAGAGACGGCAGGGGAGAAGCAGGCCAATCGGGAGTGAGGTCACTAGTTTGACGACTTTGTCGAGGAAGAAAGGACAGCGAGTCGTGGAGCGAGCCAGAAATGAGAGAAATGTTAAACATGTCCGCCCGGACAAACAAAAGCTGCTGCGAGAGTAGCGTTCGAGTGTGTGTGTGTTTTAGTGTGTGTGCATAATTTTTTTCTTCTTTTTTTTTTATTATGACTTTTTATTGCCTGCATGCAAATGTTTTGACAGTTCTCCAACAGGGGAGAGAAGGCCAAGTTCCAGGCAATTGCATAATAGTCAGGTCCACTTGATCGCTCCTATTTTTCAAATATTTTTTTCTCAAGGTAAAGATTTTAAGAATTGTTTTTCTTTTTGAATTTTTGGATGGGATCATAGTGTGTGCCGACGTATTCTTACATGAGCCAATTTGTTATGTATTTATTTTCAGCGTTTTTATTTTTTGTTTGGAATCTTTATCATTTTCTCTTTTATGTATTTTTTAAATCTTTATTTGTATTTATTTAATTGATTTTATTTTCATTTATTTTTTTACATTTTGTGAATTGTTATTTTTACAATTTATTTTACTTATACAAACAAGTTTTATTTACATTTATCTTCTATATTTTGGGGATTTTGTTTATAATTTCCTAGTAATATTTTAAGTTATTTTTTATTTTATTTATTTTGTTTTCATTTTTTTCTGTGACTTTTTTATTTATTTATTTTTTCATTTACATTTATCTTCTTTATTTAGGCGATTTATTCAAACTATTTTTCTCTTTTAATATTTTAATTAGGTCCATTTTGATTTTTATACTTACATTTTAATTTATTTTAGTGTTTATTGTATTAGGCATATTTTAGTTTTATTTGCCATTTATTTGTAGTTTTATTTGTAAGAGTGGTTAGCACACCATGATGTTATTTAATGTGTTGGGGTTAGGCTAGGGTTAGGTTTAGGTTAGGCTAACCCTGACCACATTTAATGAGGATAAACGTTACCGAAAATGGGGGGGGGGATGTCAAATAACCTGTCAGTGGTGCACTTTTTTAACACCTCTGTGTACCTGCCATTTCTCTTCTTCTTCGTGTCCCTGTGAGCGTGTCGCTTCGAGGCTTTTAAAGTTCATCGGGGAAGGTGAGGGCAGGTATCAGGGCTTCATGGGGTATTAGGAGCCCAAATTGGTTCCAGCTCTGCCTCTTCTGCTAATGACCACCTCTTGAGCCATTCGGTACGTTTACCCTCGTGATTTGAAAGCACCTTTTCTCTTTAATATCAACCACATGGCCGTATACCTGCGCCGCATATTTTTATGGACGTGGATGAGAGGGTGTAAAAAAAGAGTTTTCTGAGTTGGAGTGGTCAGCTTGTGTTTGACGCTGCCCCCGAGAAGAAGTTAAAAAGGTCAACCCCCCTAGCCGGCAGTCACCTCCCCGTGAACCCCCCTCCACCCTCCCCAAGCTCCACCACCACACTGGAAAGGCTTCCCCCCCCCCCCCCCCCGCCCCCCCTCACTTTAGTGCCACTGTGATTATTTGCTACTAAGGCTGGTGATAAAACTTCAGACGGCCTAATTGATGGGCTCGCTGACACAACAATACCACGTGAAAGTGGCCCATGCCTGGTCCTCATTTCTAGACAGCTGGAAAGAGAGGGAAGGGGTGGGGGGGAGAACCCCCTCCAACCTACACTGCATCCAGAAATGGGGTCCCAATGAGTAGTATGTGTTTTTTTTTTATTGTTTTATTCATTTTTTGTGTAAGACTGCATTAGCTTGTACATGTCTACCAAGTTGGGGTATATTCAGGGGAGAGGGGGTGCGCCACCTCTTTTGAGACGTTTGAAATGGGTGCGTCTCTTGGAAAAATTGTGAAAGGCTGCATTAAAAATCTGGAAGGTGCGCGCCACCTCTGTTGGAGTTTGAAAGGGGATGCCTTTCTTGGGAATCGTTTTGGACAGGCTGCATTAAAACGGGAGAGAAGGGGTGCGCCACCTCTGTCGGAATGTTAACAGGTGGCTTAAAAATGGATGTGCATGAGAGTGCACACCCCCCCCCCACCCAAAAAAAAAATTAAAAAACTGGGAAAGGCTGCGTTTGATTGTATAAGTGTGTGTGTGAAGGGGATAGTGGTGCGCCAACTCTGTCAGGTTATTGAAGCAGGGGCGTTGCTTCAAAAAAAGATACTAAAGGCTGCATTAGATTGTTGTTGTGCGGTTGAGAGAGGTTGTGCTAGCTCTATCTGGATGATGAAGTGGGGTGCGCAGTTTAAAAACAAATAATAATAATAATCTGGCTGCCATTACAATACTACATGAAAGTGTCTCATGCCTGGTTCTAACTTCTGGACAACTGGAAACACCCCTCCCCACCCTTGCCCAATCCGTCCAGAGTTGGGGGTCCCATTGAGGGGAAGGAAGGAATGAAAGGAAGCATGTGTATCCTCTGTGTTTCTTCATTAAAGTTTACTTTCACATTCCAATGAGGGGCATCCCGATGCCGGGGAAGTGGGCTCTGGAGACGAGCTGCAGTTAAGTTGGCGTGTGCAGGGCCAAAGTGTCTGCGAGGGGAAATAAAAAAGGACGGCAGGAGAAAGGGATGTGCCACCGCCGAAGCCCCCCGCACCCTCCTCCTGCCTGTGCCCAAGCGGCAGCTAATACTTGAGGAATGTCTCCCCGGCGCCCGTGGCAACCCGACGTAATCAAAAGCTTTATTAAACGAGGGGGGAATAGATCATAAGGAACATTAAACGTGTCCCTCACTTGGTTCCCAAGTTGCAGCACAATCGCCCTTTTGTTTGTTGTTGTATTTTTGGTGGGGAGGGGTGTGTGTGGCCGGCGTGAATGTCGGGCTTGATTTAACGTTTATTTCTTCTTCTGTCTCTGCCAGGTTCATTAATGCCAGGAGAAGAATAGTACAGCCCATGATTGACCAGTCGAATCGAGCAGGTAAAAAAAGAAAGCAAAAAAGAACTGCTACAGTAGCACTCTGCTTCTTCTTCTTGCCCCTTCTCCTCCTCCCCTCCTCCCCCCCAAAGCCCCCCCTGGTGTGAAGATGTCCTTTCCAAAAATCCCACTCGCATGCACACTGTTGCCCAGTTTCTCTTAAGAAGAGGGAGGGAGGGGGAGACGTCTTACCTCAAGTTACCCCCGCAGACCATCTTCTCAATGTGCACAGCCTAATTGGAGATTTCCTATTGGAAGTGCATGGAGAAGCCTTTGGAATACTCAATAGTCCCTTCGTTTATTGTTGTTTTCAATCTACTCTTGTTCTACGTTTGTTTCCAATCCCAAATTGGCAGAGGTGGCTTATTCAGCACACTTTAAATATCATCAATGTTTTTATTCTTAAGAATGAGGAAACACTTCAACAATAGGACCTCTATGGTGGAAAATCTAAATTTTCCCTTCTCATAGGTAATAGAAATAATGGAAAAATGTAATCCCCTGTTAAGATTATGACATAAAAACAATAGTTTTAACACCCAGATCTTAAACGTAATCATGAAGATGTAATGCAAAGATGATTTGGTAATTTTTCATCGTCATCCAAGTGTAACAAGAATTTAACTGCTGTAAAGATTAAACGGTCAAAACACACTACCTTAATTTTGATGATGAACGACATCTACAGTCCTACTGCTTTGAAGATCTTGCGTAAGAAGTGTTGGAAAAGGGCCAACGAAAAACAAAACGGTTGTAATCCCATTATACTCGCTTACGAGGCACACTGAGGTTTCGATATGACGATACGTATGACGGTGGTCCAAACTCCGAGGTTTTATGCGACTTTAAAGCTGTATATTTGGGTCAAATATAACTTTTTTTAAAAATGTTAAACCATTTAAAATATATACAGAAGTGTGTTGATTTACTGGTTTAATTCATTCTGTATCTCAAAACACTATCTCAATATCGCATATATACGTTGCATATCTCAAATCATCTTTCCCAATTGAAATGAATGGAAATGCCATTAATCCATTCCAGTCGCCCATAAAACGCCAACTAAAACGCTTGTGTCATGTTTTTAATAAATAGCACTCTTAAGTATTGCACTGCACTGATTGTGTTCAGATCCGTTGTTAAAGGTTTATAACAGTGTCACATCGATGCTAGTTTTGTTAGCCCATCTATGGCGTTTTGCATTGTGTGTTAGCATGAAGCTAGCGGACTTACGTAAGGCAAAGTTACATGATTTAGGTAAACACACAACATCGATTTAACCTTTATTTAGGCTGCTCTATCTTGTGCATTTTGCCATCGAAAGCCAAAGAAAAAGCCAAACACACTGTACTCCTTTGTTGTTCATTGAGCTGACGGTAGTCCAACATCCGATATTTTGTGACTTTTTCCCAAATATCTGGGTCAAATTATGAAAAATCATAAGAATAACCAGACAAATAATACAATCACTCTATCTAACCTTTGATTATTGCCAACTTCATGATTTGAATGTGCTTTCGTTCCGTAGCTTGCTTTTCACAGCCCATGTCGAGACTACACCTTCGTGTGCAAGAAACAAAATAATGAAATAAAATAACATTTTAAAAAAAGCTAAATTCCTTTGATATACTTGGCACGCTGAACTGAAGCCATCTTTTTTGATGGGATGATTAAATCTCTTGATGCTAATTGATGACTTCATGCTTTGAATGCGCTTCCATCGTGTAACCTCCTCTTAACAGCCCTTGTTGCAGCTTCACGTGCAGTAATGTGTTTCAAAGAAGCCAAAGAAAAAGCAAAACGCCCTTATGTGGAATATTTGTTCGCCTACAGACACCCAGTGTCTCCCAATTAAAAATCTCCAAATGAATTAGCATGACTAACAGCTACCCCCTAATCCCTGCCGGCTGCAGATGATCCGAGATAATTCACTTAGGTGCATTTGGGCTAGTAAAAGACAAGCCCAACGCAGATTCCGAGTCATGTTTCCTCTTGAAGTGTTATGCTAGTAAGGCCTCACAGTATGCTTTCTTCTCCCTCTAAGAACAATGTTTGCGCTGTTTGAGCGTGTCATCATGTAACAGCGCATGTGTGTGTGTTTGTGTGTGCGTGCGTGCACGCGTCACTCACTGCAGTGCACAAACAAGAGCGCAATGTCTTAAAGTATGTTTGGGCTGGAAGCTGAGACAATTGCTGATTGTCTGGTGTCTTTTCTCTTCTTCTTCTTCTTCCTCTGCCACCCTCCTCCTCCTCCTCCTCCCCCGATCCTCCTCCACCTCCTCCCTATTTTTTCTCATGCCCGCGTGTTGACTACAATCAGGTTTTCTTCTTGATCCTTCAGTGAGCCAAGGAGCAGCGTACAGTCCCGAAGGCCAGCCCATGGGCAGCTTCGTGCTGGACGGGCAGCAGCACATGGGGATCCGGCCGGGCGGTGAGTCCTCTACGCGGCTTCTTTAAGTCGGCACGCCACCCCACACTCTTCCCGCTCACCCGTGCTTCCTCTGTAATCCAGCATGAGAGCTGCTAGGCTAACAGCTAACGCAAGTTGCACTAGCACAATGTTACCGCTTTCCGGCCCCCACCCCCAAAATCTCTGGTTTCACTACTTTTCCTTCTTCCTCCAGTCCAACAAATATGACCACAAATAATAACATTCAACAGACATTGTTAGGGATGGGAAGCGTAATCCAGGCTAGCAATGTTAGCACAAGGCGAGTGAAGGTGTAAAGTTATAAGAAGTTTAACCAGGCTACAGAAGTTGCACAAATTTACCCAGGCAGTGTAGTATTTTCTGAAAACATAATACTTAAAACTAATTACTTGAATGTTTTATCCACGGTTTAGATTTAGTGAGATTCCCATGCCGAATGGTCACTTCCTCTCTGCTTTTTGCCTTGGTCCTTTCATCTGAAGCTAACCTGTCATGTTTCCGACTGCGGCTGACTCTCCTCTGGCATTTTCTCTCCTCTTTCCAGGGCCTATGAGTGGAATGGGGATGAATATGGGCATGGATGGGCAATGGCACTACATGTAACCTCCATCTTGTAAAGCAAAAACGCAAAGAAAAAGGGGGAAGTAAGTACTGGGGTCTTTCTCTTTTTTTTTTATCTTTCATTTTCTTTCCCAGCTTGGGGCCGTTCCACCCTCGGACCTCCCGGGCTTTTTAAAGGATGGTTTTAGCGCGACGGGAGGCAGGCATAGGGAGTAGTTAAAGATGAATTAACTTGGGAAAAAGGAGGCTCGGGCCGTCCCGGGACAGAGAGGGACGGGACTTGTGGCGCCAGACAACGAGAAGAGTGGACAGTGGAAGGAACTGAACATTTATTTATTGCAGCAGAGCCATCGCTCCCCCCCTCCGAAACAGACGAGGATGCAAATGTCGGACATTTAGGGGAAAAAATAACATCTCCTGGGGAATGGGTTGACAAGGGGTTGCAGTTGGGGGGTGGCGGCGGGAATTAAGCAGGCTCCAGTGAAGCGATAAAGAAGGAGAAGTGAAACTGTCCTAGGGGTGAGATAAATCTGTCCGAGGAAGGATTGATGCCCAAATTATCTTATATGCAAAGATGGGAACGTCGCAGTACATTACGCCCCCCGCTAGCCACCCCCACCCGGGATGAGATATATGGGCCTGGGCGGGGGGTGGCATGGCCTATCCTTCACGGGGGGTTTGTTTTGAGCAGAGATGTGTTTTGATTATTTTTTACTGGATGGTGACAACTTAAGGATCAAGATGGGGGTGGGGGGCGGTTTGGTTGCCCACCATTGAGGCATTGAGATACATTTATGAGGCTGTAGCTGCTAACATAGTGGCTAAAAGACACACACGTACGCACTAATGCAGTGTCTCCCAACCTTTATTGAGCCAAGGCGCACATCGCTGGTGTCGGGTGGAAACCCTCTTATGTCCAAATTTGGTCAATTTCCATTTTTTTCACAAATCAATACTATTGGTCAGTGGCCACGTGGGTCTGTTATCTGGAGCTATTATTGACCGATCTTAAGTATTGAAAATGGCTCGCTCTCTTGGTGGTCCTGTGCGTAACGTACTGACACGAAATGCGGGAGTTGACGTCGACCCGCCAGATGATCTGCCTGAAAGAAGTTCCCACTGTCATGCATCTAATTATCTGAATGTGTTCTGTCTGAAAGGCTAACTAACGTCTTTCACACTCCCACTGGAGCTCGGATGTATTCACGTGTAGCTTCCAGGCAGAAGTCACGTTTCTGACATCACTGCGACAGTGACAATTGCTTTCGACACAAAGGGGGCAGTGGCATTGAGCCTGGGGTGTTAAACTTCACAATCCCCCGACTCGTTGGCGAAGTTCCACCTCTGACCGACTACCTCCTCGGCTGGTAAATTTGATTCCAAAGCCCCCCCCCCCGTCGCACATTGTTGCACAAGGCAGGTAGGGAAAAGTCATCTTAAATAGCTAGTTTGAAAAAGTGCTTTTGAGATGGATTTATGAGACTGGAGCCAGAAGCTTAGTGGCCAACACACACACACACACACACTAATGCATCTAAAAGCAGCCAGCCTGATTAAGGTGGCCATCCGGGCCACACAGAACTACTGCTGTGCTGACATTTGAAAAATGGAGACATATCACACCCCAAAGACCGTCTGGGTTGGGCGGGTGGGCTTTTCTGAGGATTTTTTTGTATTATTTTTTTAAAATCTTAAAACCTAAGCCATGCGCTACTCAACGAGCCACAATATAGTAGCACTTACCTTGATTAAAAGAAGCCTTTATATGCAAACGGTCCGATTGGTTTTTTTTCCCCGACGGGTCAAAGACGCAATTCCGCCGACAGAGATCATTTCACCCCTCTGGTCTTCACCGCCTCTCGCTGCCGCCGTCTTCTGTTTTGTCTCTCACTTATCTGCTCGAGGCAGCGGGGGGAGAGGAAAAGATCCGGAAGCAATGTTCCCTAAAACAGCCGCACCGCGACAACATTTGCTCAGGTTGGCTAATTCTTAATACGGGGCCGTATAATTTTGAGACTATTTAATTACGCCGGGGCACTTTTATACGCTTCATGACCAATTACATTAATAGCTTAATGCAGAGGAATATTATTCTCTCTTGATTTGATTACGGCGGCGCACAATATGCTGCGGCCGGCTACTTAATTACGGCCGCTTGTTGAGCACGACGGCGAGCGCCGTGCCGCAACAAGAGGTGCGCCGATGCGCGGGGGGGGGGGGGGGGGGGGGGGGGCAGGCGTCCGGGATTGTCTATGCCTAACACTCTTGCTAATAAAGAAGGGAGTTGGGGAGTGGGTGGGGTGTACGTATTGCAATGACTGCAGCTTCTTCCGCTTTACAGCGTCAAAAAACATCTGCTGGGCTGCTCCAGGTTATATGGAGGCCAAAGGGGGCACCTCGTGCCCATAGACCCACCACCTTGAAAGATTTATTTATGACCCCCGGTAGTGAGCTTTTAAGAGCGCTGCTCTCACAAATATGTGCGTTTCCAACGATCTGACATGCGACGGTGGGGCATTGGAAAATGGGCTGAGATCTCAGCCAATGACACCGGTCATGAATCTCACAAACACCCCCCCCCCCCCCCCCCCCCCCCCCCCCCACTGCCAGCCCACCTTTCCTCGGCGCTGTGTCCTCCTCTTCCCCTCACAAGGGCCCTCCAGTGTCATTTCTTAATTGCAGTGTACTAAGGTGCAGGAATGCAGCGAGCGAGCATGCTTAGTGACCTTGCGGCGACCTCTCCCCTCCTATTACAGCTTCTAATCCCCCAGGGGTTCACATTACAAAGCGGGCCGGCCACGCAAACCCAGACCCGGACCTAGAACCGGGCCCCCTGGCTCCAGCAGGAGCTACCGCCGCCCACCCCTATTCCTGCCCTCCACCCCCCATGTACTCAGGATCAATGTCGCTGTTTACAACAAACAAAAGAGCGAAAAGCAAAAGCAGAGCCATGAAATTGGACAAAAATGGTCTCAATACAATTCTTTGACAATTCAGCCAATTTCACCAGGCAACATGAAATGTTGTAGGCATGCCTACCATGAGGAGACCCACAGAAAAGTCTCAAGAGCCCACGCCTGAAAAGACACAGGAAGTCTGTCATTTTGGTTTGAAGCGGCCATTTTGCAGTCATTTTGTCGAGTTCCAGGTGGCCATCAAAGATTAATTAATTGTAGATATTTTGCAAATTCAGCCCCGGAAGCCAGTTTCATTTGGCAGCATGCATTTTGGTAGGCATGTCCATCACGTATAGAGCCACACAAAGTTCTCAAGAACCCATGCCCCAAAAGACACAGGAAGTCTGCCATTTTGGGTTGGTGGACATTTTAGTTTTTTCTCGATGTACTTCAAAGATGGCCGACTCTGAGATTCCGAGAATTCAGCCCCCGGAGCTAGTTTCACTTGGCAACATGAATTTTGATAGACGTGTCGATCAGGAGTAGACCCACAAAAAGTTCTCAACAACCCTTTTTCAAAAACACATAGGAAGTCAGCCATTTTGAATTGAAGTGGCCATTTTACAGTCGTTTTGGCCACGTGTTCATTAAAGATGAAATTTTTGCCCGTGAGGCCAGTTTCACTTGGCAACATTTTGGTTGGCATGACCATCATGAGTAGACCCACAAAACAATTATTGAAAAAACACAGGACGTTTGCCATTTTGGTGTGAAGCGGCCATTTTAGGGTCATTCTGACTGCCCGAGCTCCACACAAAAAGATTCAGATTGAAGCTGGAATTAAACTTGGTACCTTTTTGCTGTGAAGCGCCTGTGCAAACCACTCTACCACTGCACTACGGACTGTAACCATCTCTGAGGAGCAGCGGGCGGCAACAGTGAAATCGAACAAGGGTTTAAAAGCGTGTGCTAATGTCATAAAAAGAACCAAAAATGAGTGTTGACATGTTGTCTTCTTGTTCTCGTCGCCAGGTCTGCCAGGCGTGCCGGCCGACTACGTACCTCAGAGCGGTCCTATGGGCGTGAGCATGGCCCCGGCCCCTTACAGCAACCCCCGTCAGATGACCTCCTACCCCGGCCAGCTGCGTCACGTGCACCCTCCTCTCCACGCGTACCCCCACCACCATCACCGCGCCATGCTAATGCACGGAGGAGGCTCCTCATCACACCCGGGGATGTCTGCGCAGAGACCCCCCTTGCTCACGCCCATGGACCCCGCCACTGCAGGAGCGGGCCTGGACATCCACGCCTGACAGTCAGAAGGGAAACTTTTGTTGGGCGACCGCCGCGGCCACTTTTTAAATAAAGAAAGAGGGGAAAAAAAGGCAGTGGCGCCATTTTTTGAGACTTATTTTTTAAGAGTAACAATCGAAAAAGCCTTTGGAGCAGAACTGAAGAATTCCAGACAAACTGTGACAACCACAACTTTTTCTTTTTTTCTTTTTTTTCTAACATTTGTTACATTTTGACCCGAGCGGAGGACCAAGTTGACTTTGTAAAGTCTTGGGCTTTAAAAAAAAACAACCACAAAAACAAAAAAACTCAAAACACTCTTTTCATGTGGCGCTTCTAAAAAAGAGAGAAACATCACTCTGGAAGACTTTTAAAAGGAAAAAACAAACTCCAAGAGTTATAACTACTGTAGTATAATTAAAAAATATATATAGGTAAATAAGTTAAAACTTGTTTTGGATCACATGTTGGTTTTGTTTGTTTGTTTGTTTTCTTTTAGTTTTTAGGATTTAACCCTTTTCGGAGGATTTGCAGCACAGCACTATGTCAACAAAGAAGATGGAACATCTCAAAAGGCTTCAACATGGGCCACAAGGTCCGAAACATCCCCTCAACCCCTCCCAAGGCATGATGGGAAAGGGCTGCTAGATGACACCTTTGAAGATTTGTCATGCCTTTTTTTTTTTTTTTTTTTTTTTTTTTTTTTTTTAACTCTAAAGGCTCTTGAATGAATGTTTTTAAAGGAAAAAAAAAACATTGTTTAAAATTGCCCAAGCACTGGATTGTGTTGGTTTTTATACTTTATTTTATTTTTTTTTGTTTTTTCTACTTCGGGACTCTCACCGTTAAAGAGCCGAGTGAAGGAAGAAATGGGGAAGAAAAGCGAACACACACACACACACACACATATGGACACACGTTGATTGTGCAGCACTGGAGAGAAGCTATTGATGCACCAAAAAGAAAAAAAAAAAAAAAATAACTTAAATTATGAAAATGCTTTTTGGGGGGTTGAAACAACACACACACACATTTAAAAAAAAAAAAAAAAAAAAAAAAAAAAGCTGAGAGACTATTGTAACAAACTTCGTACAGAATTCAAGTCTATTAATTGTTTCCTGTTAGATATTCTATGTGTTTACCTCAATTGAAAAAGAATGTTTTTTGCTAGTTTCAGATCTGCTGTGGCATTGATATTGTATATGTCCATGAATTCCTTCCTCTTCTGTTGTTTTATTTTGTTTGTTTCTGTTTTGTTGTTTGTTTTCTCAGCACGTGTTCCTCACTAGAAGATTCCGTCTCCCTTAAAGCTTTGTCAAAAATTTACAAAAACAAACAAAAACAAAACGTAACATAAAAAAAAAAAAAACACATTAAAAAAATACTTGTATGAGGACTGTGACGTATTGTTTTAAAAGGTGTTCAGTCACAAAATGCTGTAATAAATATTTCATTTTTGATTTTTGGTAGATTTTTGCCTGATTAACGTGTGTAATCCATCCTTTTGCAACACATTGTTGTTATTCTTAATTTTTTTTTTAATTTCCATTAATACAATTTAGCTCTTTTTTGCACAACTCAAGTAATATATTTTTTGATAATGGAAACACTTACACATCGATCATGTATACATTGCTGTGTGTATGTCATGCTTAAGACATTTAGTAGGACATTATTTCTTCAGAAAAGATTTATCAGTTCTACAAAAAAAAAAAAAAATGGGGGGGAAAAAATACTTATGCACTCATTAGTTTACATACCCTGGCAGAATTTGTAAGATGTGTGCCATTCTTTAAAGAAAACATGACTGATCAGGCAAAACATATTTTATTTTAAATGGGATTTAAATCAAACAATGAGGCACCACAATAATTCATCAAAACAGCAATAAAGCAAATAATGAGCTCATACCCATTCAGTCATGTTTATATATGAGACAAAATATTCATGGTGTCAACCTGCAGAAAAGCTATAGATGTATTTACTTATCCCAAAATAAAAGTAAAAAGATCATCAGATAAACAAAAATCAATAGTTGCTGACAAAATACACTTCAACCTGTCTCAATATATATATATATATATATATATATATATATATATATTTTATAAAAAAGATCATCATTAGGTTTTTTTTTTTTTTAATAATACATTCTTAAGGTAAAAAAAACTGAACAATAATATTCGGAAATAGTTGTCATAAAAAACACTTGATTTAGCTTTACATACATATACATACATGAAAAAGTGTGATTTAGTTCAAAAGGATAATATTCCACAACACCTCCAAAAAGTTGGAAAAGGAAGTTAAATTAATTCTCGCACAATGTGATTTAAAAAAACACAACAACAACAACAAAAAACATGTTAAAAAATATGGAATAAAACAAAAATGTCTAATATTTGCAGCCAGAAAAGGAGCAGCGAAGAAAGTGGAGAAAATGTTCTCGGTCAGGCGTTTGGCAGCGACGCCTGTCGGCCACTTCGATAACTGCACTGCACTGCAGAGCAGCAGCAGCAGCAGCAGGAGCAGTAGCAGTAGCATTCTCCTCAGGCTCGAGGAGGCCATCTCTCTCTCTCTCTCTCTCTCTCGCTCTCTCTCTCTCTCTCTCTCTTTCTTTCTGCTCGAGGCGTCTCCTCGGTGCTCGCCAGGGAAGTCACGAAGCATCTCCACCGAACCTTTTACACAAGCACCTCGGCCACATTGGAAAACGACTTACACCCCTTTAATAATTTCATGCAGTATATATATATGTATATATATTTTTTTAATAACAGATAAATCTTATTCGCAGCCACGCACGTCCACTCTCCAAGTGTTGAAATAATAATGTGGAATATAATTTTGTGACATGCTTTAAGTGTCTTAATATATTATCCATTCTTTTTTTCTTTTTTTTTTTAGGCTGGCAGACACATTTTTCATTTTTAAAAGGTCCTAAAAATGAATTAAACTCATTTTGTTTATTTTTTTTAACTGAACGTATATTTAGTCGTTTTTATTTGTATTGTAAATGTTTAGTAGTATTTCATTTTTTCATGACATGTTTTTTTGTTACGTCAAAACACCACAGAAATCC
This sequence comes from Phycodurus eques, assembly GCF_024500275.1. Taxonomy (NCBI): domain Eukaryota; kingdom Metazoa; phylum Chordata; class Actinopteri; order Syngnathiformes; family Syngnathidae; genus Phycodurus; species Phycodurus eques. The sequence goes on along the minus strand of NC_084538.1, from coordinate 6,969,455 downwards.
ATCACGAATAACTTTTGAAAATCAGTCTTTATTTAAATATTTGACAACATAGATATTTTTATTTGTTTGAATTCTAGGACAAACAAGTGTAATGCAGATTTTCCTACATTATTTCTCCATTTTGAAAATAGTATTTTATTTATAGTTATACACTATAATTCGTTTTATAAATAGATTTCAATTAAAACTGTTTTTTTTAGATACTACTCGAATTATTGTTAAAACATGTAAAAACTATATTTGTAATAACACCATTTACGTTGAATTAGTTATTTTATTTCGCTTGTTTTTGCCTTAGGCCCCAGTTTTAACACACTTTTCATTCTTGTTATACGACTTATTTCTTTTTTTTTACCAATTTATTGGCTTAAAAAATGTTGTCTTTTCGTCCTTATTTCCCCACACTCGTTTTGTTAATGCAGTTTTTCCTCTCGCGCGCATTTACACGACCATTTTGTTGGTCCCCCCCACCCCTTCTTTCTCACAAACGATGTCTTTTTTTCCCAAGCAAAAAAGGAAAGATCAGATGGAAAAAGACAAAACAGGGGTGAAAACATGAGGATGATTTTCATATTAATAGTTTTTGTTCTCTCTGTAGTCTCGACCCCCCCCCCCCCCTTCCCATTCGCCCCCCCTGCAGGAGGAGACAGAAGGTAGATTGCCTGTGTGCTGTTTTCCTTGCGTCCGTGTGTCTTGACAGCGGATGATGGATGATCCGGGCTGAAGCAAACAACTCCGCCCCTTCATCTCCTCCCTGTCACACCAATCCAACGCAGCCCCCTCCCCCGCCCCCCCCACACACACACACAACCCAAACACACACACAAACATCCAAAAGAAAAGAAGAAAAGTCATGTTTTATGTTTATGCATGTTTGTTGCGGATGTCCTCTTTTTTCTTGATATTATTTGCACATTTTGTGCACCATAAGGCGTTTCTATGACGACGTTATGCGGGTCACGGGTGGGGTGTAAATGGGGCTCGGGGGTGGAGGCGGGCGGGGTGGGGGGGCGGTCCGCATTTGGCCCGATCATTTATCAATGTCAGCCACATAATGATTCTCCCCGCAGTCCCCCTATTGATGAGGATAATTACATTAGCTCAGAGTGAGTGATCAATAAAAGCCCGCAGAGAAAATGCTTTATTATAGCCAGCCAGCAGCAGAAAAAGAAAGAAAGAAAGAAAGAAAGAACAAGAAAGAAAAAAGACAAGAAAAGGAAAAGAAAGGTTTTATAGAGGAGCAGGATTTAAAAAGAATAAAGACAACATTTCTTCATGCCAAAAAAAAAAACGGGTTGTGTTGATTGATTATTTACAATTTCTTACAATTGTAAATTTTTACTTATTTGTCTTCATTCGAAGAGAAACGTGATTTTCCCACGGTCAAAAAATAAATAAAAAATAAATAAATAAAAAGAGACGGATTTCGATGAAGCTGATTTTGGTGCATTTTACAAAACGTATTTTATTCGTATTTAATTATTATTATGATTACTATTCTTATTCATCGTATTTTATTTTATGGGGTTGTGTTTTTATTATTAGGTCGAGGAGCAAACTGATTTTCCAAGCGTAATTTAAAAACAAAATGGACGAGGCAGATTTTGGTGCATGCTTCATATTTATTTAAAATCCTCTTTTATTTATTGTCATTATTATAAGAACCAATTTGTCACATCTCAAACTATTTCTGATGTTTATTCAATCCACGGAAAGACACGTGATTTCTTTCCAATATATATTTTTTTATATTATCAATCATTTATGATATTTTGCGTTTTTTTTTTTAAATTGCAGGACAACACGTGATTTGTAAAGTATAATTGCAGTTATATAAAAATTGCATGTAATAAAAAAAACGGCAACATTTGAAACGGCCCTTTGTACAGGCACGGTGAATAAATCACACACAAAGCTTTGGTTTGCCTGCATGCATTTTTATTTATGCATTTATTGATTTTTGAGGATCAACAACTCTTCTCACTTCTTCATATTTAAATGTGACAAAAAAAAAAATCAAAATTAAAAATCAGCAAAACTGGGCAGACAAATAAAAACCTTTCTATCCGGTCGTATATTTGATGAAACATCGTTGTGTTCGCTTGCTAACTAGTATTATTGTTTTATTCATTTAAAACAACAACAACAACAACAAAGCTTATCGTTTCTTGCTGCACGACTGATGCCTTCTCGCTTTTGTCACAGTTGAGCAGGCTCCTGCCTGCCTGCTTCAAAATGACTGACACTCCCCCCTCCTCCTTAAATAAAACACACGTCACACACTACACTCAAATAAATCTTAATTATGTTTAAAAATAAAATAAAATAAAAAAGAACTATCAATACTGACCACTTGGGGGACAGAATTAAAAAAAAAAAAAAAGAAAAGAAAAGAAAAGCCCCAAAAGTAGGCCTTGAGACATCCAAACGCTTCATTTCGATCACTTAAGATCGAATTAAGAAAGCCTACAGGCCATAACAGCGAATATTAATTCATGTATTCATCTTATTTGTTTTCCACGTGACATTTTGGCCTCGATGTTGTTTGATCGCCTCTTGCGCAGCAAAAAAAAAAAAAAAAAAAAAAGATTAAAAAATATATCTCCTCCCGTTTTTAAGGCCGAAAACATCGACATCATCCTCACAATTAACAATTCTAGCATTGAAATCTATCAATGATTTTTTTTTTTAAAAAAGAGCTTTTATATATATATATATATATATATATATATATATAAACAGTTTGGGAAAAAAATAGTATGCTGCGCCACGTTGATTAATATGGATGTCATTAATTAAACGTGCAACCTAGCGACCCCTACGGGCGGCCAAAGTAACTATTGCAGCTTTGCAGTCATGCAGGAAAAAGAATCACTCAACAGATGATGATGAAGAAGAAAAAGAGGAAAAGAGGAAGAAGAAAAAAGAGGTATTTTTTATTGTCTTATTTTGGTGCTTTAGGACCTGGGAGGGTGTTGAAAATCACGTGACCTCAAGAGTAGAATACTGTGTTGATTTCAGCAATATTTCAATACAATTCAATCAAATTCATGATCAATTGAGTTGATCTGGTCGAGTACGACCGGCTCGCAGTTCTGAGGTTCGGGGTTCGATGCCCGGCCTTCCCGCGTCGAGGTTTGCCGTGGGGGGGAGAGCGGTAACGTCAACCGAGATCGCAATCTTGGCGTCTTCGCAGAAGGAACGCGAAGCAAAGAGCATTTACAACAACAGATGCCGAGAAGCAAGATATTCCCCATCCACGGCCTTCTGAAGGAGAATTGTCGGCTCCGAGAACGGTTCAGGCCAAATTCGTTGTGTCTTGTGCGAGTCTAAAAACAAGCACTTTCTTTCACTTTCACTAGTTTTGGAGAACTCCCCCCCCCCCCCCCCAATTGTTGGCTAATTTAGCAGTTTTGTTAGTCAGTTCACAATGTTTGCAAAACTATGGAAACAAGTTGTTTCGACAGCATAACGCTATGCAGCATAACATCAGACATCTTGCTTTAATTTAAAAAAGTGTTGTTGTTTTTTTCTCCTAGTGTGCCTTAAGTTATCAAAATGGTTATTGTACAGAATTGACAGAAGGGATGCACCGATAGCAATTTTTCCAGCCCAAGTACAGGTACTGACATTTGAGTACTCGTCGGTACGGAGTACCAATACTCAATAATGCCATTACGTCTTGTAATTGTGATTTCAAAAAGGTGATTTACTTTGAATGAAATATTGTTCAAACCCAAAACAACCTTTTCTTGACCACGGCGTATGTTTCACTCGAATATAAGACTTTTTAAGAGTCACAACTCGTCACTAGTGACATTTTAACATCCAATTGGGTGTTTTTCGAGCCGTCGTGACACACATTTCACTTAAATGTAACCTGTAAGACAAGGCAGTTCAGTTATGTGGTTTCTCAATCTGAACACTAGGGGGCATAATGTAAAAGAGGTACATACAGTAGATTAGACACAAAGAAGGTTGAGTTTGATACGGATAAAAAAAAAAAAAGGAATCTATGATGCCGTACGACCTCTTTGTGTTAACTACAAAATAAAGGCAACATCACAAGTTTGAAAAGAAAACCGTGACAACGGAAGCGATACTTAATCATACCATCACTTAACCGCCTCTGCTGTCATCCATTTTGCAGAGCATCCATCTGTGTCCTTAAAGTATGGTGCTTAGTATTGGAGCATTTTTTTTACAAGTAGTACTGTACAGACATGGAGTATCCATCTATCAATCCATTTTCTGAACCGCCTCGCTTCACTAATGACAGTTTAAAACCATTTTTCACTTTTTTACTTAAAGGAGAGTTTGCAGTGTTAAAACTGTTAGCATTTGCATTAGCACTGTTACATTTACTTAAGTACAGAGCCTAAATACTTTTGTACTGTCTCCTCCTTCCCTAATTCAAGTGGCACACAGAACGTCGGCGAGGCAGGAAAATCCTGGTTGATCCCTGACAGCAGTCGGAAGCCGCAGTGATGAAAAGCAATAACTTTTTTTTGTGGGGGGGGGGGGGGGGGGGCATCACTACAGCTGCTGCTAGTAAATAGTAGCAGTGGAAGGGTGGGCGTGTGGTGGGAGTGGCTTGTTTTTATCTCCAGTAGACACTAAAGGCAGTGTCCAACTCTGGCGACATCAACATTCGCTGCGATAATGACAGGCAGCCGCCGTCCTATCTTATCTTCGGGCCAGGTAGCGGTGTACCTGAGGGGGCGGGGGGAGGGTAACCGTAGCGATAAGCAGCGTTTGGACCAATAGGAAGCCTCTCTGGTGCGACTGTGCGGGATAATGGAGAATGCCACTGGAGACGGGAAGTGCTCGGAAAAGTGAAAAGCACTTTATGGCACACCTGAATGCGCCGGCGTTGGGTTTCCCGTCCCGCTCCCGGTGGGGGAAGCCCAATACAGGGCCATAACACAGGGTGGTTGCAAGTGGGGCGACAGAGCTCAAGTGATGTGAGTGACAACATCACGTCCCGCCATTCATCAGGTGACCCGAGGGGGATTCCCCCGGGATGTGCTGGGGTTACACTGGAGAATCGGACCCGGTTCAGATAAGACTTTTTCAAGGTGTAAAAGTTCACCGTAAGGATGGCCGTTGGACTACAGGGGGGGAAGATAACATCCAATTTGTTATTTTTAAACAGTAAACGAACAAGGAAAGGGCATTTTACAATTACATAGTTTAGCAATTAAAAGCTAACTTTGTTAGCCTGGGTAAACTTGTGCAAGCTTCGTTAGATAGCTTGCGGCAACTTTGCTATCTTGGATAAACTCATGCTAACTCTAACCTCGGTAAACTCGCAGCAACATTGCTAGCCAGCGTAAAAAAACTTCATTATCCTAGGTAAGGTCACGTTAACAATGCTATCAAGGGAAAATTTGTGCGAGGTTCACAAGCGAGGGTAAATGTGCTAACTTTGCTAGCCCGTGTAAACTCATGCCAACTTTGCCAACCGGGGCGAAGCTTTGTGAACTTCTAACCTGGGTAAACCTAGGCTTACTTCACTACGTTGGGTAAACGTGTTAAATTCACTAGCCTTAGTAAACTCCTGCTAACTTTGCTAGCCTTGGTAAATTTGTGCAAACTTCAATAGGATGAGAAAACCTGTGCTTACTTCACTAGCCAGCATAAACTCATGTGAACATCTTTAGACCAAGTAAACTCTTGGTAACTTGGCTAGGCAGGATTAACTTGTGCTTCAGTACAACTTCAGTAGCCTGGGTAAACATGTTCTAACTTTGCTAGCCTGAGTAAAAATAGCAAAGACTTCACTAGCTTGCGTAAACGTGTGTTACCTTTGATCCTCTGGGTAAACCTGTGCTAACTCCACTGGCTTGGGAAACGTCAAGCTAACTTTGCTAACCTGGGTAAGCTCGTGTTAAATTCACTAGCCTGTGTCAACTCACGCTAACTTCACTAGTCAAGGTAAACTTGTGACAACTTTGTTAGCTAGGCTAAACTCAAATCAAATTTACTAGCTGTGCCCATGTTGTACTAACTTCACCATCATGGGTAAACCTGTGCTAACTTTGCCATCTTGGTTACATGGAAAATTGATTGCTGGATGGACTTTCTACGATGTTGCAATCAAAGGGATAGGGAAAATTATCTATTAATGTTCGAAATTCCTGTTTCCACTTGAGTGTTTAATATAGCAGAATAATGCTTTGCAACCGAGTGGATGTCATTTTACTTCTTCAGACAGCAAAGTAGGTGAAACTGAATGAACATCATCTGCTGGTTGGAGTAAGAGAACCCCAATCAGTTGCTTCCAGACGCGATAAATCGACAATCATTCACACAATCGGCAGAATCCTGAACGATCAAGGTTCCCGTCGGCGTAACCAGCAGCGCGTTTTGACGTGACTTCACCAAGCCTCTAAAATTGAAGCGCACATCTATCCCTTGAGGACCGACGTCCTATAAGTCACCCGCAGACAACGCCGTGTTTGGACATGGAGGTGTATATTTACCAGTTGGCGGCAAATCAAGGACGACACGGCTGCAGAGTTTTTGGGGTGATGAAAATGAATGGAAAAAAAAGACAAATGGTTCACAAGACATGACAAACGCTCTGAGTCGGCATCTTCACATTTTTTTCAATCCGAAATTCATCTGTGCTTGCTAGTTATGTGCGTCGTTCCAGAATTGGAGGACGTTTTCTGTTCCCGCCCATGAAAATTCCAATAATCTAAGCACAAAATACAGAAACTTGCTGTGTATATCATAGTTGTCCTAAGACAAAGTATAACTGCAACAGTAGTGAAAGGGATTCCGAAATATGATTACACCTTGTGTATTCAAAACAACCACATACCTTTGCCTTAAAGTCTGCTAGCTTAATGCAAACACATTTTGGGAACTGTCATAGACAGGCTATTAAATAGCATCGGTTTCGCTGTGTTTTTATCTTTTAAGCAAAGGATAGTCGAAAACAGACGGTGACAACACATGTAGACAAATAATAAAACAATACTTAGAGGCATATATTCTTTATCCTCTGCAAAGAACAACTAATATGATTATAGTTTACTGAGAATTAAAGTGGAAATAAGTGGAAAAAACTTTCATTTCTTTACATTCTAATTAATTACTGTATGTTTTTATGAAGTACAATAAACAGCAAAATATATAACATAACATTGCTGGTGTCTAAATTGTCCTCCAATTCTGGAATGTCCCATATTCTGTGCAGTGTTAAACAACAAACAACAAATCTAATATTTTTAGACATGGTATTTCTGCACCTGTGGATACTACCAGGCTGCCTCTTCCTTCCCTTCGGTCCCTCAGTGTGGTCAGGAGATGACACTCTTTTTGGGTCGCTCCTGTCACAGTCCAAATGCCACACAAGCGGGGGTTGGGAAGCAGGGGAGTTAGGTGACCTTTAGAATAGTCCACGTTGGAACATGCTGCTTCCATGCCGATTGTCACCCATTGTTCACATAGACAAGACTCCTCGTACTACTTTTGGCCAAATATATCACTCTTTCATATTATATTACAAACTCTGTATACGATCTCACTGGAAGCAACCTGTGTGATTCTTGATTTTAGTGGAAGTCAAACTGCTTTGAAGTCATGGTTGAATTGCACAAGGACTTAAGGAAGTTCGTCGAGCATCAATTTTTAGGTTTTTTTTTTTTTTCCCCCCAGGGGGTAGTTTGCAGTTTTACAACAGCATAAATATATATATATATATATATATATATATATATTGGTAACAGGACTGAGTTGAGATTTTAACTCCAACAAGTCATCGTTGAAGTATCATAAAATGTGCAGAAGAAAATGAGTGAACTTACTTTTGGCCTTCCCATGGCCTGCAGAGTATCTGAATGATGCAACTACTTGCGGACCATGTGACTTTTTTCAGAGGGGGCAAGTGTTACGATAACAGGACTGAGTGAAAACCGCGGGAAATGCTTTGATGCGATTTTAAACTTTAAAAAAAAAAATTTTTTTTATAAACTTTAAATATGGTTAGGATAAGGAGTAACATTTGTAAAATGAACTACAATATTTGTAAAGGCTTTACATTATTATATTGCATGGTAAAGTGCAATTTTAGGAAGGAACTTTTTTAGGGGTTCAAAGTCGTTTAAATGAACCTTTGAAATTGTATGTATTAAATATGCAATCAGATCGATGTGCCAGACACTTTGCTTGAGAAAAAAACACATTTTAGAGATAATTTTATCATGCATTTATACTTCCTTGGGACGCAAATGGCACAGATTCTGATGAATGGCCCTGTATCATTTTTAGCGTAACATGTCGATCATATTTGTATAGTGTGCTAGCTGATCTTCATGTCGCTTGAAAGTAGTTCAGTTTGAACGTAATTTTGTTAAATTTTTCATATGATTCCCTACTGCATTTTTAACTAGCAATGTTGCAGCGCACTGCCTTTAAAAAAGTGAACGAGCCTCAAGCTGACCCGCATCCCCCGTCTCGTTGTCGTTCACTTCCCAGTCAAACATGTCATCATGCCTCCTTCCTGTCAGTCAAACTTGGCCTCTCTCAATCCCTCGGTTCATGTTCTCATGCTCCATTGTTGTTTTAAATAACATCTGATTAGCAAGCACAGCTTCCTAAAAATAAAAATAAGCTCTCTCGTCATATCTGCTCGAGAGTCTATGTTCCTTTCCACCCTTGGTGCAGCTCTGCCTTTTCAGTTTTAAAACCGTTCCTCTGCCTTTTCCAGGAAAACTTTTATTTATTTCCACCCAGTGATATCTTCCTGGCAAGAGAGGATCGCCAACTAAAAGCTCCATGCTGCCAGGGGCAAAAACAGAGCTGCGTTCTCTGCACATAAATAACAGAAGCGTGGAAGAAGTCTGTGTGGTGGTCTGCTGCAGAAATGAAACCTTTGCCTCAGTCTGCCTGAATCTCAACGGGCCATTCAGACATTTGCTTGAAGACGCTTTAAAAAAACAACAGAATATCAACCCAAGATGGACATATGAGCGGCTCTGCAGTGGATACTGGAACAAAGCCATCTTGTCTCACGAGAGTTTTAGCAGGAAACTACTAAATATTAAGCGTTACATTATGTTCAAATTGGACTATTTTCTGGAATACCGTTCCGCTCGACAAAAAATTAGTCTTCCTGCAAACTGCTTTACAAACATGGCGGAGGTGAAAACTAAAACATGGCAAAATAGAGTTTTATGGCCAAAATATAAAGCCATTTTCATCAAGGAATATTAAATGCATATATTTTCTAGCAAGATGTTACATTAAATCTTAAGGAAAAAGGTTGAAACTTGAGAAACACGAAACAATAATCAAATAGTTTATCTACTGTACATTAAGGATAAGTAGCCGCTAGCTAAAAAAAAAAAAAAAAAAAAAAAAGATAGCTATCTAGCTAGCTACATAAATGTTTGTACAAAAATGTTAAAACTTGTAAAACGGTAAAAATACTACACAGTACATGGGTCATTCCAGAATTTGGAGGACAATTTAGGCACCATTATATTTGAAAAAACGGACCAATTACGTAGTTTTTTTGGAATTGGTCATCAAGAGGGAGGGACAAGAGAAAAAGCTATTTTAGCTTCTCTATATAGGAATAATTTTTATGACAGCTACAGGAACATTTTCCTCAGTAAAACTATAATTTTGACAAGTGCATGTTTTAGTATTTTGTGCATGGGTTCTTTGAAATTTCAGAGAGAATAGAAAAATATTCTGGAATGACCCAGATAGCTAGCTAGCTGCTAGTTAGGAAGATCGATGGATGTCACATACAATAGTAAAGCTGTTCGAATATAACTTTAATCAAACACAAAAGAAGCAAAGTGACAAAATTCTGGTGATAAACAGTCTCATTCCAAATGAATACATTGCTATTCAATTGGCATTACTTTAAAGAAAAATATTTTAAAGTCTAAAGTGGATGTCAACAATGTCCCATTGTTGTTATTAAACATGATTAGTTTGTGATTACTTTTTTTCTATTTGTTGTCATGTGACGGAATCTGTCCAGCTGCCGTGACTTTGAAGTAGGCTTTAGAGAGGCGCTATTTAGCTGGCATTGTGTGCACAAAGCTAATTTATAGGAGCTGACCCTGACTCCTCTTTTGTGCCACAGCCATCTTGGAAAACAATGGCAGGAAGGCTCAAAACTTGAGAGGAACTGATTCTGCTGTTTTTTTTTTTTTCTTTCTGCTCTTATTCAGCTGAGAATTTTCCCCCGACAAGTAAAATGGCCCTGTTTTTGTGTCCAACAGGAGCAATAAAGTGATGCCTAAGCATTCCATAGGCAGGCAATAGGGTTGGGTTTAACTGGACACATGGGGACAGTTGTTTTGTTGAAGAGGAGGTGTGAGAGGGGGCGAGGGTGGGGGGAAGCCATGGCCGCCTGGTGACCCAACAGTGACCCGGTGGCCTCCTGGTGGAGGGATCAAGGCCTGGATGGGAGCCGGCTCAGGGTTAGAGGTTTAAGGGTAACAAATCAAGCAACACCTCGCCAGCATTCAAGCACACATGCCGTGTCTTTTTGGACTGCGTGACTGCACAAAACAAATATAGAAACGCTTATTTTTATTCTCCGCGGTGGAACCGGCTTCCGTTTTGGAAGTGATATAAATTAGGGACTTTAGACTTGTACTTACTGTACAAGTCTAAAGAACAGAATCATTTTAACACCCGGACCACGTCGAAAGACATACAGTATTTCAAGTTTCTGTCAAGTATGAGACATTTGCTTACAGTGGCTATACAAAGTCTACACACCCTTGTTCATATGCCAGTTTTTGTGTGTGCATGAACTGTACATCAATCCATCCATCCATCCATTCATTTTCTATAGTGCTTATCCTCATTAGGGCCACGGGTGAGCTGGAGCCTATCCCAGCTGACTTTGGGTGGGAGGCAGTGTAAACGGTCGACAGTTAATCAATCGCAGGGCAACACTGTACATATTTTATTTTTCTTCGTATTTATCATTCGTGTGCCGCTTTTGTAAAACGAGAATTTCCCAATTTTATGGGTTATTATATTCGATGCTTTAATTTTATGTTTTAGTGTGGGGAACAAAAAAATCATACACATACAAGGTGAGCTAACTAATTCCTGTACAAGTTCACTTTGTGCTTGCGACACTTGTTTGTCAATGTTAGCATGAAGTGAGTTGACGATTGAAAAAAGGGTCAATTGTAAGGCAGCATTGACAAACAATCATGCTTTAAGGTCATTTCAGAAAACGTCTGAAGACACCGACCGCTCTATAGGCAACACATATCTGAGTCTAAAGGCATCAGTCAACTTTATGGTCATCTTTTTCAGTTTTTACAGGGCACCACTTGTGTTTCTGCCATTAGTATCTGCTTATAAAATAATTTGGGGTCGTAAAGATGTGCTGCCAAACAGCCTCACATCTTCCCTTTAACTCGAGGTGTTCCTGTGTATCCGTGAACACTCACACAGCTGTATTGGTGTTCAAACACCTCAATCATGGTATCTATTGATAAAGAACATTTTACAATGCAATTAACATGGGTTTAAAATGATGACGTAAAACGACCTCAGCAAATAATGTGCAGGGACATTTTTTTTTTTTTTACCTTCGTTGGGCAATTTCAGGATATCTGGCATGCTGAAGGTCAGCCAACAGTTTCCCTTAAAATAATCTTCTGAACTAGTTCCCATTTTTAAAAGACATTTGGTTATAATTTGGGTTCCCTGTAAAGCATAAAAAGACAAACATTCATTGGGTGAAATACAAGGATGTTTTCCAGTACTTTTCTTTGGATCATTTAAAGTCTTTCAGTTTTGGAATGCTAGTCGCACAAAACCAGCAAGGAATTGCGAAATTAATGACATTTGAATAAACTTCTAAAATCTAAGATGCACTGCAACACAGATGTGGAAGACCAAAACATGTCCAGTTAATGAATCGTAAGTAGAAAAAGTCCATTAGAAGAATTAATAGAAATCTTGAAAGGAAATTGATAACATAGAGCAGGGAGGAAAAAGGGTCACGGTGAGGCCCTAGCCTTAATCAGCCCCCATTCTGTTCTCCCGCTTGGAGAGTGACTGAGAGGGCACTGAGTGACGCAGGTAAGAGCCAGGCGTCCAACCAGCCCCCCGAGAACCGCACCTCTCTTATCTGCGTACGGAACGGAAGAGGAAGGAGTGACAAAGGCCAGGACTCTGGGTGTGATAAGGAAGGGCCTTGTGTCCAAGCTCTGGTCCTCCATCACACCATGCCGTCCTTTGAGTGAGGCCAACCGGGGGCCAGGAGTTAACCAGAAACCGGGAACCTCTTCAAGATGGCATTTTTGGTTATTTGTATGTTGTAGCAAAAGCCAAGAGCCAGGAAGGTAGGGGCAGCCGGAGAGTGAGGGTCAGCTGGAGTTCAGGGCAGCAGAATTTTCGTCTCCATGCAGGAAAGCTAAATTACTTCCGGATTTCAGAGTCTAGCCCGGTGTTGCTGTTCCTACTCTTCCTGCCCCGTCATCCTCTACTCTCATTCCTTCCAACATCACCACCCAAATGTATTTCCTTGCTCTTTGTCCGCCAATTGCTCGTCAGTCCTGTTGGGCAGTTTGTCCGAGGGCAACGATATCTGTAGGGAAGCAGTCCTTGAGAAGGATACCTCGGTTTCTCTGGCAGTCCAGCTCACCTATGAAACCGTACCAGTAGATGACAAGTCCAGGTCCAAATCTGAGGTACCAAAGAAAAATAAGGAAAAATTTAGTCTTAATAGCAATGAGTCATAAAAGCTATGTCATGACAGCATGATAGAGAAAGTATGATAAAAAGCATAATTAAATCCTAACAGATAGAAAGATGCAAGACCAGCGAGTCTGATCTGTAAGAAATAAGGTCACAGAGTCTCTGATCACCGTCCAGAAAACTCAAAACAAAAATCCTGCTGTCCAGCAAGATAAAGATCTCGCTAACAGGGTGATACACACTTCATCACATTACAATGGCAGGGAAATAACAATAATATGCAGAATAACAAAGCACCAACAAGGCTTGCGGAATCTGTCATCAGAAGCCTTTGGTATATTGCAGAGCATACAGAGTTCAGCGCAAAGCCTCAGACTTAACATCTCATGTGGCGGTTAATGTTAGCCAGTCCAACAGAATCCAGCTGTTTCATTCACATTTGCTTTGAAAGCGCATCCCCCCCCCCAAAAAAAAAAAAAATCCTTGGTTAGCATTGCCGGCCCCAAGAGGCGCAAGTAATGAGTTTCCAAGCAGCTGAGAAATCAGATTCAGACTATTTAAACATGAACGGATTCTATCTTTGATATTGTGCTGTTGCGCTCACAGCTTTGCTGCAATTCTAGGGCTCGCTACTCCTCAGGGTCGGAAAAGGTGCAGAAGCAGTCAAACGGGAGAAGCTCTTCACTGGCAATGTCTAGGGCTCACCCTAAAAAAGACACTAAATCATCTTTCAAACTCTTTATTGCACCCCAAAGAGTCCCTGGTGGCCTCTCTCTGCCTCATGGAGATCATACGTTTTCTTTAAACGCCGGCTGCCACGCATGAAGACGTCACAGTTGAACTCTGAACCGAGAGCACCTTCCTTCGCCGTCTCCACGCAAAAAGCAGGATTTGGGGCGCTGACAGTGCAGCCATCCCAGACATTGTCGACAGTTAACACCATTGCGGGCCCCCCGAGGACCTGGACAGGAAGCGGGCAAAAAGGGCCACATGGCGCTGCAGAAGTTCAGCTCAGAGGTAAAGTGCATAAAAACTTCATCCGGGGCTAAATTCACATTGACATACAGCCTCCAAATCCCCTCCCTACGGTGTGGTTTTAATATCGACTATGGGAATCTTTTGTATGATTATGATTTATAAGCACTTAAAAGACACCTAAGTGTTGACCTTACAACTTCAACAGCATATTTTAATAGCATATATTAAAAACACCCCTACTGTTCCAGCACATGTGACGGCTTGTATATCGGTGTCTGGTGCCATATTGACAAGGCCTTGAGGCACTATTCTACTTACAGACGCATCAAAAATATGTCCGGGTAAAAGCACAACACCCCCAATCTCCATCTCCCCGGAGAGGCCCAAACAGCAGTACACGCTCCTGTCCTGCACCCCATCCCTGCATTCTAACTTTTACTGTGTGTGATTTACGTTGCTGTATCTACGGGTGAACAGGCCCGGAGAAAGCCCACAGATGCACGCTGCAAGTTCACCGCAATGTCACACACATACCTCAGCCTCTCAACACTGCAGACCAAGTAGCCCCCCTTACCCTAGAGTCTCACCGTTTCCATGGTGGACGGCAACACGTCTGCTGAGTCTTAATATGGAAATGTTATGGAAACAAAATGTAAACATTTACATTAGATGACTTTTGAACAAGGGTTATACTCTTTTTATTCAGCTGCTGGGTTGTGCGTAAGGCCGATGGTGTGAGGGGGGAGACGGGGAGGGCTACGCAACATCGAAGAAAGGGGGCTGCGTAGAACGAATTGAAAGGTCAAAACTGTACATCAACAGATAAGACGGCGGAGGACGATACGTCACAACCCGCGCCTGTCAAGGGGAGGGCGAGCACAAATTGAAACGCAAAATTATCAACACCAGGGGAGCCGTGTCACCAAGGCGTTCCCATACGCTGAAGAAAAATAAATAGACTTTGAATAGTGCTCAGAATGAATCCTACTAGGACGCTTAGGTAAGAAGCAGACTCTGGGGATTGAAACAACAACACTGAGGGGGGAACGGAGTGGTCAGGGGGCCACGGCCGAGTTGGAAGTATGCACTCAGTAACTCAAAGTGTGGAATCACAGACAAAGTACTACAAAAAATACACAGCACTTATATTGAAAGTGACTGGTCTCACAAGAATTTGGCAGGATTTTGTACATTTCCAAACCTTAGTGTCAGGATCCAAAAAGGGTCAGCTTTTATTTGGTCATTGATTAATAATGGAATGTTGAAAGGTATTTTAACTCATTCACTGCCAGCCTTCCCAGTTAACATGGATATTGGACTTCTAAAGCCGTCAATGGCAGTGAATGTGAGTGTCAAGCCTTGCTTTTTTGTTTTTTAGGCAGGTGGAGGGGCCTTTTGTCTCATGATTTCTTTAGTAATACTTTACGAACCTTTATATGTATGTCACTGTCAGAGTAATCCCTCGCATACTGTATATTTTTAAGTCTAGGTCCTGCAGAGGAAGTTGTGTCTTGTGGTGAAATATTTGGGGAATGGTGTTTAGTGCCAAGAATGTATGAGACGCAAACAAGGAATTTGCCTTAATACGTCAGTACATACGTACTGTACAACCAGAACAGAAACTAAAATAGTGCAATAATGAAGTAAGAATGAGCCCTTTTTTTTGTTGTTAACACCTCTTGGATCATATGTAAGACCTCTCATTAAATCAATACGACCATTAGGAGTGGGTGATATGGGCTCAAACGTAGATCATAATAGGGACACATTATTTTTGATATCCCGACACATAACCAAATGATTGGTTTTAAGGATTACTTGTCATTGCTTAGGATAACGCCTTAATTGCCTTCTTTTCTTTTATTTTTAAGGATCATCAGACGCCCGGGATCAAAATTTTAGAATAAAGGGGAATGATGGAGGTTGGGGGTTTGTGTCACTCCAGGGTTTTTTGCCCACGGGTGAAACTTTTTTCAGCATAACTTTTTTTAAAGCATAATTGAGTGCTGGGAAGTTTCTCTTCTAACCTCTTGTGATAAGCTGTTGAATGAAGCATACAGTGCAGCACAGCAAATGGTGCTTTGGTATGAATTTGTAGGCTAATTGTGGTTTATTAAACAGAGAGGGAGTGGCTTTAACCTGGCATGTGCCTATTATATAGAGTATATCACATCTTCCCATAAACACCTGACCACTGTGCATAACAAGTCCAACAAATGGGGGGGGTGGCACTTGACAGGCCAGGGTGTGGATTTGTCCTGCCAGCCTTGCTCCAGGTTGGTGTTAATGAGCTGGTCATATGTAAAGCAGGCGCTTAAGCAGCCTACAATGGCAGCTTAATGAGAGTGAGGTACGCTAGAACAAAAACTCTCGAAAAGGAAATGAGAAAAATGTGCTTGAACACAAAAGCATTGAAAGCATAACCTCTCCACACACTGCTGACTGGTAAATAGGCCTTTTACTGTATGCAAAAAAAAAATCAGCGTTGGTTACCTTGATTTTAAGGTCACGATGTGGTTCACATTTGGTATAGTAAAGGAACAAAATGGAAAACAAACTATCTTTTGTGTACAGGTTTAATTATATTTAAAAAGACATGACAATTATTATTGCCTTGGTTTGAATTGAAGAGCCCTTCCTGTCCCTTACCTAATAATTCAATGTGGGAACTCAACCGAATGTACATATCGAAAAATCTAAAAAAAATAATACATAACCCATTATACCCCTAGTAAATACAGGATAAAACAGTAAAAGTTTGTATTTATTATTATTATTTTTTTATATGAAGAAGTCTGAGGTTGACGTAGAAAGTTGGGATGGGACTCGCTGCGTAACTTGCAATGTTACATCACAATATTAGAATACTAATAATATTGCGATGCAGCAATAATCAACATACGATACATAATAAATTTACAGTATGTAACTGAAAAAAATTCCACACTAAGCATACGATAAGTTATGAAATATGATAACCGAATGTTTTGTTTTTTCAGGAGCAAGCAGAAACAACCCGCTATAAGTGTTAAAAGCATAAACGGCAAAAATACTTTGATTTAATTGCTGTAATCACTTTATATTGGACATTTAATGATTTATACATAATGTTCAAGGTGACTTAAGCAGTACATAATAAAACATTGTTTTCCTTGGTTGTTTAGACACTCAGGGAGGAGAACACAAAGATTCACATCTTATTAAAAGGTCAAAATAGCTATAAAGCAATTAGACAGATATTTGACACTTGTGCATCAATACTGTATCGTAAAAGAACATGATACAGTATCACAATAATAATATCTTGCCACACCCCTAGGAGAAACCAGTAATCATTGTTTGATGGACATGCCAAAGTTTATATGATTTGCCAAACTCAGTGAGGGAAAAGTTCAAACCTCAAACACGGCCAAAACACAATATGCACCTTGACGAATTATCAATAAAATCACGATAGGATAATGCTCTATTTGCATACAGTACAGACTTATTTCAAACAAATACTGCTGCAATAATTTAGGCAGCCTGAGCCTCCACCTGAGTCCTTGCCATAACGATGTCTTTGTTTTCAGCATCCATACATCAGGCCACAAGGAAGTGCTGCCAAACATTATAGCTTAAATCTTTTCTTTGCTGGCTCAAAAGCAAGTAAGATCCTTGAAATAATTGTGAGAACTGACTGGGGTGAGAGCTAGTGAGTTACTGGAGAATATTAAGAAAGTGGAAAATGACTGGACATTGCATAGTTTCCCCCCTTTTTCAAGATAATCAAACAAATGTAAATACCAGACAAAGATAACCCAAGTAAACATAAAATGCAGATTTTAAATGGTGATTTAATTTATTTGGGGGGAAAAAACTATTCAAAGCTTCTTGTTAAATCATAAATTAATTGTGGCTAATCATATTTTTTGGAAAGCTGAGTTTCATTTTCACTGATCACATCCAAGCCTGATTACCTCCAGATATGTTCAATCAAGAAATCACTTAAATAGAACCTGTTTGACAAAACGAAGTCGGCCACAAGATCTCAAAGCGCTGCAACAAAATGCCACAACCCAAAGACATTTAAGAACAGATGAAAAATAAGGTAATTGACATCTATCAGTATGGAAAGCATTACAAAGCTATTTTGAAAGCTTTGGGAGTCCAACAAGCAAAGGTGAGAGCCATTATCCCCAAATGGAAAAAAAAATTGAACAGTGGTGAACCTTCCCAGGAGTGGCTGGCCAACAAAGATTACCCCAAGAACACTGCGACCACTTATCCAGG
Source organism: Phycodurus eques (assembly GCF_024500275.1). Taxonomy (NCBI): domain Eukaryota; kingdom Metazoa; phylum Chordata; class Actinopteri; order Syngnathiformes; family Syngnathidae; genus Phycodurus; species Phycodurus eques. Next base: position 6,951,506 of record NC_084538.1, on the reverse strand, counting down.
AGCTCACAAAAGAACCCAGGAAAAGATCTACACTGACAAGAAAAAAGTTTAACTTTTTGGAAGGTATGTGTCTCACTACATCTGGCGTAAATGTAACATTATACCAACAGTCAAACATAGTGGTGGTCATGTGATGGTCCGGGCCTGCTTTTCTGCTTCAGGACCTGGATGACTTACTGTAATTGGTGGAATGCTGAATTCTGCTCTTGACCAGAAAATCCTGAAGGAGAATGTTTGGCCATCAGTTTGTGACCTCAAGCTGAAGCGCACTTGGGCAATGGCTATTGAAAACTTTGGTGTGCATGTATATAGGGCAAGTAACAATGCCAACTATCGGCCTGGCATGCATATTACAGTTTAGTTTTTGTAGGTCCATGTTAACATTTTGACGCTGTCATTTTATGCAAAACCTTTTTAACAACGCTATTTTAAAAAAATAGTCCAGACACAAAACATTAAACCCCATCTGTATCCGTAAAATGTATTCATTATGTTGATTTGCCTTATTTATTTTCTCGCATCTGCATTTTCAACACCTTGTACAGTGTCCTTGAGTGCCCAGAAAGGCCAATAAATAAGATTATCATCACTAGACACCCAGCTTGTGAGTTTTAAGGGCCCTGTGGTAGATGCTAGCTACCATGACAATACAGTACAAGGCTCTGTACACCCAAGTAGTGTAGTTAAAGGTGGATTGTGGATGTCCACACACACAGCAAAATAAATCATTACTCGCAGCTGACTTTAAATCCTTCCTTGAATAAATAACAACAATTCAATGGAAGTGTTAACCTCACCACACACACGTTAATAGCCAGACGAAAGCACCACTTCTTGTTGCTTTATGTGACAATATGTAAAAAAAAAAAAAAAAGAAAAGAAAAAAAAAAAAAAGACACGGCACTACTGTATGTGTATGTGCATCAAGCTGCACAAGAACTGTAATTAAGGCGGACGAGGAGGCACTAAAGAATAAAATGTCTCGTAGCGTGTGTAATTCTCCTTGACACTTTAATGTTTTCCGTCACTGTGGTATGGAAATGCACGGTGAGTGGTGGATGTGGTTCGTCTTGGTCACTGCTGGAGGCAGAGGGAGTGGTTTTTTTGTTTGTTTGTTTTTTTCACGCAAAGGTATGTTTGTGTATTGTGCTGATGAGTGAGTGTGTGAGGTGTGATGTGTGAGGTCAGATTGAGTGCTGGGAATTCTATGTTTCGCTAATGTATACCCATCTGTGCAATTTATCAGTGCCAGGACAGATACGGGAAGATTACAAAGCGTTATCTAGTTGCTATAGCAACAACATCGGGTTCAGGGCATACCCCATCTGACCAAGAATTATTTTATCATTTGCATTATATTGTTTAAAAAAATTAAAATCACAAATCATTTCAACAAAACGCTACTGCAGTATATCACTGAGAACAGTATTTCAATATGACATTAACTGAAGAGAAAAATAGAAAATTAGCATGAATTGCTTGAAAACCACTACAAAGTAGTTGTTTAAAAAATATCAGTATAGTAAATCCCCATTAAGAGATTTCTGCAAAAACAATATGAATAGATTTTTTTAAAATATAATTTTACATCATTACTACATCATGACCATTAACAACACAAGCTGGATTTGATTGAATGATAAAATCTCAAAATCCCTCTTTTTTCCCCAGAAAGAACCTTTGACATTTCAAACACCCCCAAAGCTGCTCAAGCACACTTCACGCACACACTCTCTTCTTTATCTCCCAATTGCAAATTCTCACTTTCTCTGACCCCCCAGTGTGCCTGACAAAGCTGCCATTACCTCTGTCACCTTCTCACACTTACCTTAAAATCTTATCTCACACACGCGCGCACAGTTTGACTGACCCTTTGCCAATCAGTTCACTGATAAACTGCTTTACACATTTGTGCATGAATAAGCACATAGTGATCTTATAATAGAAGGACTTATTTGGAGATATTTGGTTTGAGGCAGGAGTCTGTTTTGGAACACTGCAATCGCGTAACTGTACTACATTAGCACATAGAGTACAGTTAAGGCCGCAATTAGTCATACTCTGGCTGAATTCTGGCCCATTCACAAAAATTCAAATGCACTTTAACTCAAAACCTATCACTCAGATATAACTGCGATGGTATGTTTGTGTACGGCTTGTCCTAAATAGTTTGAAATCAAGGTAAAGTACCTGCAATCAACAATGTTGCATTTACGCAATTCGGTCATGTTGGAGACAAATTGTCTATTTATTAAAGTAATAAGTACCATTCCCAAAAAAATGCTCACATTGTTGCTGTCCAAATTGAACACAGCAATTCCAATCATCAAATTAACAAGAGACTATATTGTTAAAAAATAATAATAGTGCTTAAACGGATGAACATTGAATAGCTTGCATCTGTCAGATCTGCTTCATTTGAATGCGAACACACCAATAATAATGCTAGCAAGACCTCATCTCTGAGACATGATCTCTTCCCTTACAGCGACTCTGCATCCTGGCTAATCACCGCCTACATCATGGAAATGGCTTGATCCCCTCAGTTATGACATGCTGAGTGAGAATTCATTAACACCTGATACTGATCATATTAAATTCTATTAAAGCGATCCTGCGTAAGTATGATACTGCAATGATGAGAAGGTAATCATAACTGTGCTGCGCAGGACTGACGTGCCCTTCTGATATCTAATATGCCCAGTAAAAAATATGTATATTTGAATTTCATTGGAGCTGAATAGTGGCCATAGCGCTAATTTGAAGAGCTGTTCACAGACTCCCTGTGGCATTGGACGTGTTGCATGTCTCTAAGCCTCGACATGGAGATGAGAAGCTCCCCATGGTGGGGATTGGATGTGCAGACAGAGAGGAGCGCGGTGCCAAGGGGATACATGCTCCTTTAACCTGTTATTGTGAATCCCCAGCAGCCCTTGCTGATAATTGCCTCCTGTCTCTGGGGAGAGTTGGTCAAAAGGAAGGCACCGGGACAACCATTTTGGGATGGCCGCACTGCCTTGGCCCCTCACAGCCCCTCACAGCCCTGGTCCTAATCCTGCCCTTAACCCTGGCGGCGAATATGTTTTCAATTTAGGATGCTCCCCCGCTGAAGTCGTTGCCCTAATCAACAGCAGTTTGTACTGTAACCCTATCTGGCCTTGTGAGGGCAGCGTCAGGCTGACCGGGCGCCTGCAAACCTGATGTGTCCAGCTGAGTGTTAAGTGTGTGCATGCGTCTATGATAGTGTGTCTGTGTGAGGTCAAAGGATCTGTGCCCGATACATCCACATATTGCTGTGACGTGACCATAAACATACAAATCACCCATGATAAACAACCCAGTAGACCAAAATGCTACATAATTAGACACCCAGGATTGGACGTTTGTTCTATTTAAAAACACCGAAAGCTCGTCCTACGACATGTGATCTTGCAGCCACATGGCACAGTGAACTGGATGTTAATACTAGAAGATGGAACGTATAAGCAACGTCTCTAATGGTAATTGTAGTAATAGAACGTACTCCATAAGTAACGTCTCTCTGAAATGAAACACAACTACCATTTCTAAGGGATAATGGACAATTTTTTCCTTTCATGTCACTGAGAGCCAATATAGTACAAACCAAGCATCGTTTATTGTGGGGGATACAGACCAGACCCACTTGCAAATTGGATCAAATCTGATCTAGAGACCATATAACAATTTATTTGCTTTTATAATTTAGTATTAACCCTTCCACACACTTTAAAAACATTCAAATTTATTAAAACACACTTCTTAAACATTTTAAATGTATTTGAATACAAAAACAAAACAAAAAAACTAATTGCAAGCATAAAATGTATAGAAAATACGCATTGTAGTGCCTGTGGACATGCATGTGCCTTTAAGAGGCGGGGCCTGGTGGGGTGGCATATGATGTTGGCGAGTCCTGGTGTGAGTGTCTGGCTGTGAACAGTGGCCAACAACAGCTTCTGTGTGAGTGTTTTATTGGGGATTATTGTTCACCCATCTGAAAAGTGCATCAGCAACTATGGCTCTTCTTTTTCACATGCATTACAGTAACTAGTATACTGGAAAAAAGCTAGTTCAAGCTAGAGTATGCTGTATTTCATCTTACATTATTAATAATTTTTTCCCCAGGTCTTTCTCAATATTGTCTCAGTGTCGCATCCCAGAATTTTCACATTTTAACCCTGAAGCTGTCTTAATTTTGCAACATGAAATTTGGTAAACGTATCTATCATGACCATCAATAAAGTCTTAAGAAACATGCAGGAACTTAATTATTTTGGTTTGAAACTACCATTTGATCGATTTCCAGGGGTTCTTCAAAAACAAACTTTATATTTTGTTTGATGACTCAGAATTTTTAACCTTGTTTACTAGACAGATGGGCGATGCTAAATTGTGAAAAATCAGCATTTTGGCCTCCCTTAATTTAGCAACAATAAAGTCTCAAGAACCCCTGCCCAAAATGTTTGATATGGCCAGTTTGGCTGGTTTCGGGTGCCTTTCAAAAACAAAACTTATCCTACAGATTTTGTCTGATTGCGAACAAATTATACTGACCTATATTACACAGATATGGCAACACGAGGTTGTAGGGAAATTTGAGTTTTCATTATTGGCAGCGAAGTTGAATGACTCACCATAAAACACGAAACTAATAAATCAACGCAACAAGGTCAGAGCTTGACCAATATCTTGGTGGGGGATGAAGGTCCCGCCTTGAACAGATTTCTAAGCGCCCCCTACTGGCATAAATCTTCAGAGGTAAAAACTATTCCAGGCGCTCTGATTTTCTTTAGTCTTTTTTAATATTCATATCAAGTGCGCCACCGGAATTTACCTGCCGTTGGGAGTCCTAGGTCCTGTTAATTCCTGCTCGTAGCTTTAATTTCTTTTATAGTTATGAGCTATTGCCTCTAAGAAAACATTTTGTATTTTCATTGTACTTTTTTTTCCCCCAGGAAACCACAGCATTAATTTATCTGGTCTTTACTGAGAGCTCACATGAAGGTTGGGCATGGTAAAGCAGGTGTGAATGTTTTCTTCCTCTTCGTCCATGTCTAAAAACCCCTGCCCCAAAATTAGAGCATGGCCTCTAACGTGTCCCTGGGGGGTGGAGGGTGTGGGGGGGAGAAAGAGAGAAAGAGAGAGAGAGAGAGAGGCCTGGCTTTTATCCAAGTCAGCACCTTTGGAAGTGCAGTCGTGTTACCACCACTAAATCAACATGTCAGCACCCAGCCTAGTAAACTTCTTCACCCAGACTCCACTGCTTGCAGCTACCCCACACACCTAATGAAGTGGTGTGAATGCCCATCTGTCTGGAGAGGGGGACATACAAAGGTGGACGAAGAAATACATACATTTAGTGTTTTTATTTGAACGAAGGACCGATGCAAAACAAACTGGCTATTAGTTTGGTTACGCCACCCAGGGCTGTCGACCTTGGCCTCCGATTCCGAACTGTCCCAGTTTGAGGGGCAAGTTTGGGGATGGACACGGCCTGGGGGTGGGCACGGAAAGCTGTGTGCTTACTCTGCACTTTGTTTACATTCCTGAGGGTAATTTTAGCCCCAGAGGGTGGAGAAGGGAAGGGGGTCCGACGTGTCGTTGGGGCTTGTCAGTAGTCAACGGTCCAGCCGGCGCAGTGGCGGCACCTGGACTTGTGGGTGGTAAATACAAAACAAAAAAAGACCTGCGGCAAACAAAACAAGATTTTTTTCATGTACCAGGTAGAGCGTTTTAAAGCCACTTTGATCATATTTAAGACCTCTCATTAAGCAAATGTGACCACTAGGAGCAGGCTCAATCGTATACAACCCCGATTCCAATGAAGTTGGGACGTTGTGTTAAACATAAATAAAAACAGAATACAATGATTTGAAAATCATGTTCAACCTATATTTAATTGAATACACTACAAAGACAAGATGGTTAATGTTCAAACTGATAAACTTTATTGTTTTTAAAAAATAATAATTAACTTGGAATTTTATGGCTGCAACACGTTCCAAAAAGGCTGGGACAAGTGGCAAAAAAAACTGAGAAAGTTGAGGAATGCTCATCAAACACCTGTTTGGAACATCCCACAGGTGAACAGGCTAATTGGGAACAGGTGGGTACCATGATTGGGTATAAATTTGATCCCTCAGGCGGCACTGCATCAAAAACCGACATCAATGTGTAAAGGATATCACCACATGGGCTCAGGAAGACTTCAGAAAACCAATGTCAGTAAATGCAGTTCGGCGCTACATCCGTAAGTACCACTTGAAACTCTACTATGCAAAGCAAAAGCCATTTATCAACAACACCCAGAAACGCCGCCGGCTTCTCTGGGCCCGAACTCATCTAAGATGGACTGATGAAAAGCGGAAAAGTGTTCTATGGTCCGACGAGTCCACATTTTAAATTGTTTTTGGAAATTGTGGACGTCGTTTCCTACGGGCCAAAGAGGAAAATAACCATACGGACTGTTATGGACGCAAAGTTCAAAAGACAGCATCTGTGATGGTATGGGGCTATGTTAGTGCCAATGGCATGGGTCACTTACACATATCTGTTAAGGCACCATAAATCTGAAAGGTACATACAGATTTTGGAGAAACATATGCTGCCATCCAAGCAACGTCTTTTTCATGGACGCCCCTGCTTATTTCAGCAAGACAATGCCAAACCACATTCTGCACGTGTTACAACAGCGTGGCTTTGTAGTGAAAGAGTGCGGGTACGAGACAGGTCTGCAGTCCAGACCTGTCTCCTATTGAAAATGCGTGGCGCATTATGAAGCGTAAAATATGACAACAGAGACCCTGTTGAACAGCTGAAGCAGTACATAAAGCAAGAATGGGAAAGAATTCCACCTACAAAGCTTCAACAATTAGTGTCCTTGGGAATGTGTTACAGCCATAAAATTCTAAGTTCATGATTATTTGCTTAAAACAATAAAGTTGATCAGTTTGAACATTAAATATATTGTCTCTCTAGTGTCTTCAATTAAATATAGGTGGAACATGATTTGCAAATCATTGTATTCTGTTTTTATTTGTTCAACACAACGTCCAAACTTCATTGGAATCGGGGTTGTATAATATGAAGAAAGTTTGCTGTATAAAATAAGTATTAAACAAATTACAAATAAATAATAGCAATGTTGTTTTATTGTGTTTGTGGTATTTTTAAGCACATTTGAATGGTGCACTGCAAAAGATTTAAATCTTACCAAGAATATTTGTCTTATTTCTAGTCAAAACTAATCTGAATACACTTAATATAAAACTCATCACACTTAAAATAAGATTTATCACCTAAAAAGTAACTTTTATTAATTTTTTTTTTTAGACAATTTTCACTTGTTTCAAGCAAAATTTCACTTGAAATAAGTATATAAATTTGTCATTGTAATAATTAAAAAAATGTAGCCCACTGACAATATTTTTTCTACCTATTTCAAGTAAAATTTTGCTTGAAACAAGTGAAAATTGTCTAAAAACAAGTTACTTTTTAAGTGATGAGTCATTTTAAATGTAATCAGATAAGCGTTGACTACAAATAAGACAAATATTCTTGCTTAGATTTTGAGTTTTGCAGTGATGATTTGAGGATTAGGTCCACCCCTTTTAAGAAAAATGAAGGTCTAAATTAAGGAAAATAAAATTTTAAAACTCGAAGAGCCACAGACACCATCTACAAGCAAAATATTAATAGTCACTGCCGTGCTCACACTGTTTTAAGTATAATAACCTGGTAAAGGAGCAACAGAACTCTATGGGAGAGCCAAATAAATACATGAAACAGCGACAGGCAAAGCCACTCATTCAAACACTGGCATTGATCAGTTCTAAATACACTAAAGCGTCACGACAATGTTCCCCATTCCCAGCGTAAGGGAGGCTAATCTGTTTACTTATAAACCGACAAAAGGTGTGTCGAGAACAGACCAACCACAGCGTCTGTACAAGGCAGTACAACCCTTTTGTTTTCACTAAATTTAAGGGTGCAAATCTAATTTCGTTGTAGTTTTAAAAAATTTGCTACGCAAACAAAACAATAATCCCAGCTCAAGAATTGCCTGCTGGGATTTGTCTCTTCATTACTCCCAGCTCCAGAAGTCCCCTCAAAGGCCGCAGAACGTCCACATGTTTACAATGTTTCAAAGACAAGGGGGGGTGGGGGTGGAATGAGGGGGAGAACACGATGACGAGCGAGAGACAGAGCTTATCGAAACTAATTAGGCGAGGAATCGGGATAGAAGTTAAATAGTGGGCTACGTGTAATTAAAGCAGCCATGGGGGACACACCGAGGGGTCAGGCCCACACCAAACAGTGGTCCTCAGGCAATCTGGTATTGATTTTCACTCGTTTGGGGATGAAGGTGGATGGTGGTAAAGGGAGGGGGGAAGTTAGGGGGGAGTCATGTAGCAAAAGACAGCGAGAGAGAGAGAGTCAAAGACAGATGCTTGGCTAGAGTCTAAGGGTCTTATGAGTTGTCAACTTGACAGTTTAACCCCTTTTGGAGGAGAGCAAACAAACCAGGGGATCTCTTGGGCTGACAGCGTTGATCTGTCATAGCGATGACACTGAAAAGCCCCACACAATGCCCACAGAGGAGAGGACGGACTGTGTATGTGTTGGTATGGCAAGCATGGGTAAAAATATGCAAAAGCACATTCCTTAAGCCGCAGAAAATAGGACTCCGCAACACCTGATGTGACGCTAATACTCAGGATTTGTTATTGATTTGGCTTCTGTTATCAGTATATGTTCTCTAATGTGGTTTGATTTTGATTTCCAGTATACTGTATATAGTTAGTTTAATTTTGTAACTGTGTCTGGGGCCTACTGTATATATGTCTGACCATTAGTGGGTTTAGGCTGGAGAATTTAAACTTTGAGGATAAACTCTTTTTATCACCGTACTTTCCCCCCATGTTATGCAACATGCAACTTTCATATACAGTATGTCCAACTCGATACCACTTAAAGATGAGCACTAAATTATGTTCAACCTGGATGCTTTTCCAGCAATGCTCATTTCACCTACCTAAGCTCCATACGTAAACCTCCAGGGCGACACACTCTAAACAGAAATGTAGATAAAATAAAACTAAAAGATACAGGCTGGAAAAAAAGATATGAGATTATTACATTTGAGTTTGGCTCCTGTCCAGCAATGGATTATAACTCTGCCAAACTACATCAGTAGTTTTTGAGATACGAGTCATTGCTTGGCCGATTTTCTGTCTTGCGATATGAGCAAAGACTCCCACTGTTAGATGGTAGCACCAAACTTCACATCTGACCACCATCAATTCACATTGGTTTTCTTGCAGAGGAAGGTCAATATCAGTTGGAGGCGCTAATGCACCATTACGCTCATTTACCAACTGCCAATAAACCCCACATAAGAAGAACAATGAAGTACAAAACATAAGGTTCAGTTATGTTTTTTTGCACGCATTTTCCGTGTTTGCAGGTTATGTGGAGTGCAAATGTTTTGACTGTGTGTTTTTATACAGAACATTACTGTTGAGTGCAACGTATGTAAAAACTAATTTTGGTGGTTTTATTTGTGTTTTTTGGGGGGTGGGTGGGTGCTGGAAAGGATTAATTCCATTTCTATTCATTTCAATGCGGAAAGATGACTTGAGATATGAACGTGGTCACATAATGAATTTAACTCATATCTAAAGGCACCACTGTACAGGGTGATTGAAAAGTAACTCGCTATTTTAAAATACTTATAATTTATTCATATGTTGTAATATTTTTCTCAATTATTTTTGTTTTGAATGAGTGGCCAGCCAGAAGTCCCGACTTAACACCCTGTGACTTTTTTTCTGTGGGGTTGGTTAAAGGAGCAAGTCTATTCTACCAAACCAACGACTTTGGAAGAACTTGAAGGGCGAATACAAGAGTTCCTTGTGAAATCAGTTAATGCGGTTCCCAGGCGGCTTGAGAAACTGGTGGCTCATGCTGGCGCACATATCGAATTTTAAATAAAACTCAATGCAATACATTATCTTCTCATTTTCATTTCTTGTAAGAATTATAGTTCAGAAATAAATTAAAAGTAATTGGAAACTCTAAACGGCCCGTAGGTATGAATGTGAGCGCGAATGATTGTTTGTTTCTATGTGCCCTGCGATTGGCTGGCGTGTGAGGCAGGGTGTACCCTGCCTCACACGACCCGCGTGAGGAGAAGCAGTTAAGAAAAACGATGGATGGATGTTAAAATTAAATACAATAAAATACAAATAAAATCAATTTGAAATTTAAATACAATTAAAATTATATTTAAAAAAAACCTTGTAAATCAAATGCACCCAGCCTTGTCAAACTAGGCTTCATGTACAAAAAAAACAAACATAAAATGCAATCCGTGCCACAACACAGTCAAGATAATCTGATCTGATTTTGTATTTTTTTTGCTACATTAATAAAGGAAAAAAAAAATCCATAACTCTTAGAAGAAGCCAAATGTAGGTCTTGCCACAAGGCACTTGCTCTTCTCGTCACTCAATCTGCGAGGCGGTCGTTAGAAGCACCTTCCCTTTCATGTTCTTAAGGACCACTTTTCCCTTGTAGGACTCTTATTGCTTTGTTAGATGGTCGGAAGGTACGCCATTAGCTGTGCTGAGCACGGACCCCCCAACTCAATGCAATACTTAAAAAACAAACACACACCCAAAAGGCTGCCCACGTCAAAATTAGAGTGGCCCTTATTGTCCCCATTACGGCCCCGGGAACGCTCAATCGTGACGGATGCTACGGGGTCCCTCACTTGTCAGGAGTTGTCAGACAGATAGTGAGTCTGGACACACACAACAAACACAGTTGACAGGTAATCTGAATGTCTTCAATTAGCTCAATTAGGGCTGTCATAAACAATTTGATAAGTGCTCGAGCAACACAAACAGATAAACACACGCACAAGTGCACAGACATACACACCGCAAGGCCTACAGGGTATTAATGAGAAGGGTAATGGGTATATCAACGGATGCTTGACTTGTCTTTTGTTTGAAGAAGCTGTGGGGTGTGTGTGTGTGTGTGTGTGTGTGTGTGTGTGTCCATCTAGAAGGCCCCTCCCCTGCGTTGCTCTCAGCTGTGCACTGCTGGCTGTTACCTGGTCACTTCAAATTGCGCCATCTCCTTTCATTAGCACATTGCCGGCTGAGAATCTGAAAGGCCGTGACAAAATTCATTTGAGACGAGTGGGAGCAGATTGCCTGAAGCAGGTGCTATAAGGGATATAAAACAAAAGCAGCACCTCTGTGTGCGCGTGCCACTGTACGTGTGTGCCGTGTTTTCAGCTGGTATGTGGGCGGGTGGTGGATGCTTTTCCCTGGTCTTCACATTCAGTTGTTGTCCTCGCTATGGTAAATGGGTAATGACATGTAAGTGCGTTGAAGCGGGGGGCAGGGAGGGTAAAAAAGAGAGAACGGGATCGGCCCAGTGCACACTTTTACAAAGCTGTGGTGAAATCTAAATATTGTTTCTAGCGTGACTAAACAGGGCAACGCCTTAACAGCGAGGGGATGTGTGACAGCACTAACATTGTTTGATTTGGTCTCCCCTTCATATTATCTTATCGCAGTGCAAAGGTGACACCCACTCAGCTTTTGTCCTCAGACTGTTCCATCTACACACATTTCTTTAGGCAGCGAGTGGCTGACACGTTTCGGCGCGTGCTAATCTTGAAAAGCGCGATTTCACAAACATGAGACCCGAGCGGCGTTAGCATCAATATTTGAACAAGGCCCCGGCATCAACACCGCCTAGATCTCATATGCAAAGGTTCTAAAATGGCACTACATCAAGCGACAAGGCTGACAGTCTTTAGAAGCTCCTCATTGGGTTTTCAGGGCAACCTTGGACCAATTTTCAAATGGCATCGTTATCTCGAGTGCTACGCTATCGCGACACCAACATCAATACAATACTGTCACTTTCCAATGCCCAAATATGTGCGCAATTATTGAGTTTTACTTTTTAATGTGACGTGAACCTCAATATTCTCCACTTTGAACTGTCAACTTCTGAAAACATGTCTTATTATGCCATAGTTTTAACTTTAGGAAGACAGTACAATGTCAAGAGTGGAACGGATCATTAGAACTTTGTTTTGATCAACCAAGTGTCGACAATATTGATTCATGAATGCAATATTTTGAGCTGATGTTTTTTCTTACAATAAAAGGAGCAATTTCACAGAACTACTGAAAATATGTTTCAGTTTTGAAAACTGAAGAATTATGACACTGTCGTGAATGGAGCAAATGGTCGCCACTTTGTGTTACTTTCAACCAAGTGAAGACTACCTTGGCTAATGAACGCTATATCTTGAGCTGATTTCTGATGATAAACTACAGAAAAAATGTTTTACTATGCCTCGTTTTTGGCTTCACAAAGCTGATTGACAGTAAAGGTGTAATTTAACTGAAAATGTTGACTTGAAAATGTGTTTTATTATGCCAGGTTTTTAAGAAGAATAGGGCCAAAGGGCATTTCTTTGTTTTAATAAACCAAATAGTGACAACCTTTGATGAATGAACCCAATATTTATTTAGATTTTTTTTTTCAATTAAAAAGAGTAATTTCACAGAACTATTGAAAAGGTGTTTTATTATACCAGATTGTGGCTTCACAAAGAGTCCCAATGAAATCAAGAATGGAGGTAATTGTTGTTGCTTTGTTTTAATACACCAAGTGGTGTACAGATTTGATGAATGAACACTTTTTTTTTTTTTTTTTTTTACAATTAAGGAGTAATTTTACTTAACTAGTGAGAAAATGTTTCATTATGCCCTCTTTTTAGCCTTACAAAAAGTGTATCTGTTGTGACTTTCAGCTTGTTCCATGGGGTCGCCACAGCGAGTCATTCGTATGATTTGTTCGGCATATTTTATTTATTTATTTTTTAACAACAAAGTCAAGAATGGAGCAGATGGCCGTAACTTTGTTTTAATACACCAAGTGCTGACAGCCTTGATTGATGAGCACAATGTTTTGTACTGATTTATGACAGAAATTAGTAATTTTGCAATTAATGATTTATTTTGTCATGTATTTAACTGTTTAGTTTATTGATTAAAAAAAACATCTTTAATATTTTACCCTCTTTTTAGTTTTTAGATATAACGTATCACAGATGTGTTTGTCAATATTTTGAATATTGCAGAATTATTTTAGCCTTATATTACCATTATTGCTGGAAAAATATTGTGATAAAACAATTCCTGACTCTTAATATAGACTCAGTCATTTTAAAGTCAACCTTAAAATTACCTTCCAACTGACTGCTTTCAGGATGGACCTGATCTAAAGTCATGTCTGCAATGCAATTCCAAAATAAAAAAAAGGGAGAAAAAGACAGAGAGAATACCCATCACCAGGAAGTTGTAATGGGAAATTGCTCTTGGCAACTATTTGTTCAAGCACCAGATTTATTTCGTCTTCATGCCAACCGGACGAGCCCCCATTGGAAAACAGGGCAGGTTGCCCCTAATGAGTAATCTATTTCCAAGCATTCGTGTCTGGGCATGACAGTTTACTGAGAAGCTTGAAGAACTGGTAATTACCAGTGTTACGGGGCAATTAATGCATATTACACTGCGGCACTCATAGTGGTGACTGTCAGCTCCCCAATAAAAATGAGCACTCTTCAGCTAAAGGGTGACATTAATTGGGCCCTTAATGACTACGCAGAGGAACAAAGCCAAATAGGAACAAAACAGTGGAATCACTTTGACTCCAGCAGAGGGCTGGAAATTGGACTAAAAATGAGATTAATTGCTGTTGAGGAGGGAGGGAAAAGAAGGAAAAAAAATATAGCGAGGGAGAAAGAGGTTGGAATTATAGGGTGCAGAAAGAGCAAGGGGTGCTCGTACAGATGACAATTCAATTAATTATTCTATAGTGGATTTTCTATCCAGACCAAAGGGCTATAGTTGATTTTGAGGTCTTTGTCTTGATGTCTTTGAGTACCTGCAGTATACTGTATATTCAGTGTCAGAGCGACCTGAAAATGGGCTTTCCCATAGTTCATGCCATAAGCAAACAAACAACAGTGTGCAATATGTCCTCATACCACGTGGACTTTTTTTTTTTTTTTTTTTTTTTTTTAAATTGAATCTAAGAGAGGCACTAAGAGTCATTTTTGGAGGATATTAAAAAAATGTGTCACAGTCAAAAGATGTGGAATATCTTGTTTGTCAAACCTAATTCACATCAATGGGGATAAATAACAACTGAACAATATAATCATCATAAAGCATGAGGTTATTGCAGAACAGTTGGGATTAGTAATATTTTAAAATAATTATAATATAATACGTTTTGGGGGATTTCAGCCCCCTTTTTTTTTCTTTTTTTAATTAAGCCTACTACCTCAATAAGATATTTTGATAAAAGGAATTAATGTAATAAAATAATCATCGCACACAAAAATAAATAAAAAATACTACTAAATAAAAAAATGAAAAACCAAAGTTGTACTAAAATTAACAATTAATGAAAGGAACCCTAACACGCCAAATGGGACTTCCGATAAACAAATATTACAATAATATAAACAAATAAAATAAATAAGTAATACAAAATAGATTTGAAAAAATACAATTAACAAAATAAATTAAAATAAATATTAAAATACATTTAATTTAAAAATAATAATTTATAAAAAAACAAGTAGATCAGAGTGAAAGATTTTCTTTAACTGTTAAAGTAACACATTCCACCCCCAGAAAGTTTAAGAATCAAGGATTTGCCAGATGTAAAATTCCAATCAGTGTTGCTATAAATCTATAGGCCTCCACCTCAATACATGCAAGCTGCTGAACCGTAAAAAAAAAAAAAAAGTGTATAAAACACACCACCATTTGCATACATTTTTTATTTCGGATTTCCTGGCTATTTAAATATGCGGTTAGAAATACTGCAGTGCTGCCTCTTACGCTGTCACGCCGCACACTCACGCTGTCATTGGCCCTGATAGAACTCACGCGCTTCAAAGGCGGCTTTGCAGCGGCGCGGAGAACGAGCAAATATTTGAATTGCAAAAACACCTCATCTTCCGAGGGGAGCAAATTCAAGACAACTTTTTAAGGAGTTTGAGACAAACCAACCCCCCACCCACCGCAACCTCTAGGAAGCGCACCCCTCTGCACACAGCATGCAAAACATATTCACAGTGTAAGCACTCCCCTGGCTAATTTACCATATCCAAATTTGTGTAATGGGATATGACACATTCTACAGGGGATTTAGGGGGGAGAGAGAAACTTTAATACGAGGAGAGAACCGTAAAATGTTTAAGCTTGCCTTGTATATAAATGAAATCCACCACCCAAATCCAGGTTCTCAGACAAGCTGACACGGGTTTGATTACAGAATGAAGCGTAATTAGCTGCTTAAGTTCTCCGGCGAGGTCTTTCAGCGATCCTTAGATTCTATACAAACACGTTACACCTCGAGACTTTACATATGTTCGCTCGAGATAAATGTTAAGAGCGCTTACAGCTAAAGAGAAAATGTCCAAAAATAATCTGAATCGTAAATCAACAGTGTGGCTTATTGGTTTTCTGAAAGTACGAGCCCAAGCGTTTGATGCCAGAATAAATAGCGCAGTTAAGCCAAGGAAGTAAAAGTCAAGGCATGAAGGCCACAGACAACCTTAACATCAATAAATAGTCATCGTCAGACATCTAAGAAAATACCGTTGCAACAAGGGAGACACACATCTCCCGCCTTTATGATGAGACACATCTGCAAAACTTGAATCCAAGCTTTTAAGAGTCAGCAGTTTTTCATCATGCTTAATATGCCTGAATATTTTCTTGGTGTTCATCATCACTATATCATGTCCTAATGTTAAAGAGAGTGAAAGGGGGGCGGGGTCGGTGGATTAGTTCCTGATCTGCACCGGCAATAATTTGCATCCCTCTGCCAAGGAAAAAGACCTGTTCGTTTTCTGTTAACTTTGCTTAGGGATAGTCATATCATAAATGGCAAAGATTTGTGGATTTGACGATTTTTTATTTATTATTATTATTATTTTTTTAAATGGTGAGTTTTTTTCCTTAATAAATGAAATCATCATTTAAAAAACAGCATTTTAAGTTCACTTGGGTTATATTTGTCTGATATTTACATTTGTTTGATCATCCTAAACAAAGTGGGGAAACTATGCAAAAATATAAGAATTTGAGAAGGGGGCCAATACTTTTTCACAGCACTGTATGTATTTTGATATGCAATGCCTACATAACCACACCAATGTGCTGCTCTGTAGTAAAGACAACGCTGACCAACGATAGATACCACAGTTACAGGAACAAGAGACGTTAACACAAATGTTCATTTAAAGTCAAACCACTACCAACGAGCAACATTTTGATCATATCTTTATAAATCGTATGTTGCGAGTGGACTAGTACATACTGTCGAAATCACGCAACTCACCAGGCCAAGCCTCCTATGGCCCACTCCCGACATGCAGACAACGTGGAGACAGGTCTGAGCAGAAATCAAATGCGAATGATGGATAGCTTTACTGCACAATGACCTCTGTCACTGGGCTCTTGCCCTAAATCAATGCTGAGCGATAAGGGGCCCCGTGCTTGCGCTCACCTTGGTATGTTCGCCAGCAGACCTTATCTGCCGCTCGAGGAAGTTTGAGTAATAACTAAAGACAAGCCACAACAAAACCTAACCCCACCTTGTCAAACATCATTTACAATGTTTAAGCCCTTATTTCCAGCTTTGCGGCTGTTAAGACAACAATTATATGAGAACCACAGACATTTTGGGAGTGCGTCAAACCTGTTGACGGGAGAGCTTTGCAGTTTGTTGCCATTTTATCGAGGACTACAAGAAAAAGAAGCGTTTGCAAGGATGAAGACAAGAAATGCACAAATCTCTCAACAAAGAAGGGGATACTAGTACACCAACAAGGCCTACTTTTTGCACTTGATGAAAATGTAATCAAAAAAGCAAAAAGTATCCTGAAGTAAATGGAAATAATTATTGATTTTGCCAAAATCATTGTTGTTTTTTTTCAAGGGTGATACGAAAATGAATTGGCACAGGAATAACTGATTTGACAGTACTTCCCTGAAGTTTAAACATATTGTTTCACCTACAAATTTAGATAATGGGAAGTCTTGACCTTCTTTGCTAAGATTACAAAATGATTAAAAACACTAATTGTAATGGAAATTTACAAGAACAGGCCACTCCATGTGATCATATAATAAAGACTTTGCCTTTTAGACACAGTGGACAACATGTGGCTCAATATCCAAGTTTATTTTGGAACACCCCATGCCAAGTAATTTCAAAAAATTGTACGTTAGTGATCACAAGGTATCTTAATGTTTAGCGTACTCTAATTGAAATAGCAGCTGCTGTGTTAGTCAGAAGAACCCAAATACTTTGGTATATACAACTTCTCATTTCTGGTAAGATTAAATCTAAAAAGTCAACTCTGGGTGTTCCGCAGTGTTGATTATGGTAATACAGAAAATACTGGCACAGCATTGTGAAATTGTCACTTTTTTGCCCATACAAATCGAAATTAAAAAAAAGTTGAAACAGTTGAGTTGTAAATGACTAAAAGTATAATGGACTTTTGATCAAAGGACCACGGCCGAGACTGACCAAGTAATGTTGAGTAAATAAACACTGCCTTGCAAGCAGTGACATGCACACACATACCCAAAATGTTTATGGTAATTACTGTTGTGTGTGATGGGACAGGGAGGAGGTTGACAATGAGTAAAACAAAAGACGCTGAGGTTTACAGGATTTGGAACTCTGAGACCTGCACGTGTTTTTTAATTGGAATGAATGCGATGAAGTGTTTATGCGTGTGTGAGAAACAGAAACAGCAGCGAGGGCTAGCACGCTTCCAGGCAGCTGCATCAAAACGGTGGAGGGAGACCAAACATGACATCAAACGTCGCAATTAGCTGACCCTTTTTCCCCGGAGTCGCAGTTTGAAATGGCCTGCCTTTAAAAGCGTGATTAAAATATGTTTGCTTTCTTATTCAAAATGACATTTGACAAGGTTAGCAATATTTCAACTAACTGCAAAAACATTCTTGCGGCTATAATCCTTTACTTTTTTTCCATCGCAGAGCAGGGACGCAGGTAACCTCCGAGTGAGTTTCCCATGAACTCATCGCTTCAATTTTGGAAAGAAAACCGCTGGGAGGGAAGAAGAAAAGCCGTGTTTTGTTTCACCCGCACAGTTGAAGCTAAATGTTTTACAATGATTATTCAGGGAATTTAACCCCCCTTTTACGAAGACATTTTTGTAACCACCAGGTCTATCCTTGCACGGGACATGAGGACTGTCAGCAGCTCAGCAGATCAAGTTCCTCAAACTGTTAAACCTCCTCATCACCAAATTAGGGGAGGTGTAGTCCAGAGTCTAGTGGTCAGTCCAAAAAAGACCAAAAGTAAGATGATGCTATTTAATGGTGCCTTTCCCAGGCATTACATAAAACTACATGCAAAAAACTTGGAATTGATGTTGAGACTACAAAGAGCAACATTTAAATAGAGTGTGTGGGCATGCAGTCCTGACAAAACAAGATGCAGATAAGCAATGATTCATGGGCAGGGATCAGTAACAGTCAGTATGAAGTTAATGGTTTTCACATTCACTCTAGAAACAGGGGACGAGAATGTGAAGTGTCAGGTTCGGACAGAGAGCCAGGCTGGGCTTTTGCAGCAGCTGGGCTCAAAAACGGCAGTGGCACTTTGGATCAGAGGCCTTTTCGCCAGACAGCTCTATGCTGCCGCTTTCACTCACAAACTCCAACCAAATCAGAGTTGTCATTTAAAGAGCACGGTCGTCATGGATGAGACAGATTCCGCGTTTAACATTGAAGAAGATTCCCAGAGTGAATTACATTGATATCGCTCAAAATGAACACAAGATTTCCCTGGCATCTCGATGACAGACATTTGTAGAGGGCTGATCCAAAGGCCCTATTTCTACACACACTTGCTGAAAGACAATAAAGAAGGTCGTAACAAATCAATACCCCTTTTTCCACTGTACGGTACCAACTCAACACAGTATGTCTTTACCTGCTATGGATGCTTTTCTGTTGGACAAAGCAAGTACTACCATGTAAAGTGTAGAACATGGAAAAAATATCTACACAAGCAAAAAATAAAAAGCAATGCAAACATGCAATGTTAATCATTTGGCTGGTACACAGCTAAAACCTGAAGAAATAGGTGGAACCTTGCATGATTTGTGAAAGTCTCATTTAGGGGATGTGTTTGTACAGTACTTCAGAGTACCATTCGAGGTAGTGTTTCTTGTACTTCATTTATCGGTATTTTCAAAACAGACACGCCCAGAGCAAGGTCAGTAGAGTCGACTGGAGCTGGGACTTACAGCATCCATCTATTCATCCTTCCATCCATCCATCAATTTTGGATTCTGCTTATCCTGTTCAGAGCTGTGGTTGCCTATCCCAGCTGACTTTGGGCGAAAGGCCGACTACACCCTGGACTAGTCGCCAGTCAGTTACAGTTACAAATAAAGAGACAGACAACCACTCACTGTCACATTTACAGAGTGGGGACGGAACTCATGCAGCCTGCACCAAAGTGAGGCTAATGTACCACTACATCAGTCACTACTATGCAACAGAAAAAGCAAAATGTAAAAAGTGTAACATGGTATTATTGTCCTAGAATGATGGATATTTTGGAGACAAATCTGTGCAGCTCATGGAGGTTGTATATTTCCCCTCAAAATTGATGAGCATAATCAGAAGGTCACCACTTGGACACAGGCTCCTCATGTGTCTTTGATTACACACTCCCACTAAGAGAGAGGCAGGCAGTAAGGTTTAAGCTATCAGGCAATCAAATGGCGGACAGACGTGAAACTCAAAACAGAGGCGGTATGAGAGGAGAGCGCTGCCTGAGGAAAAAAGGAAAAAGATGGCTGGAAATGGGTCCTGACGAAGGTCTTTAACAAATGCCAGGCCGGTGAGGAAAGACTTGTGCTTGTATTTCTTTCAGTGTCTAGCAGCAGGGTCCTGAAGAGAATTAATTGTGAAATATCATACAAAAACAAATACCTCTTCTTCTGGCCTTTAAAATCTGTTACTTACGGTATGTCAATCAAAAACGACTGCCATGAACTACAATCAGATAAAGGTCCAACACAGGGAAACAAACAATCCCAACCATATATTAAAGTTATTCCGGTTGAGTGATGAGGTCATCCGAAGACCAAAGGTTTTTAAAACCCTCTTCCAAGCAAAAATGAGGAATGATGGATGGAAATTCAAAACAGCATGCCGGCATTTGACATTACTTATTGGGGAGCATGAATTGATTTTAAGGTGTTTTATGGTTCTGTGGTTTTACAACTCTGCTTAGAATTATTGTTATTGTATAGGATCATCTCAGTTAATGGCTGCTTGGGAGTCATGCCAATAAAAAAAAAAAAACAAGAGGAACAGAGAGGAAAAAGGAAGACGAATATCAGAATATCAAAAGCTTGTTATAAATCAGCAAGAAGCTTTAACTCATTCACTGCCAGCCCTCCCAGTTAACGTGGATATCTGACTTCAAAAGCCATCACTGGCAGTGAAATGAGTTTTAATCAAGAATTTTTTGTTAAACGCAGAAAAAGCACGCTTTGAATGAGGAAACCACTAAATACATATGCATGCCAATCTTAAACAGGGAATTAGATTTCCTCTAAACAATATCTTCCGTCAAGATCGCCGCATTGATTGCATGGAAATACAGCCAATACCTCAACAATGGACCATTTGTGAAAGGTGAAAAGGAGGTAGGAAAACTACAACTGAGAAAAGAAAAGCCAGGGGTGGAATAAAAAAAACAAGGTTATGTGTGGGACAGTAGACCTATAAAAAGGAACCCACTGTCTAGGTTATCTATAAGAAACCACTTATCACAAGCCAGCAGCCCTGCACAGTGACTGATGGGCCTCCACAGAGCACGAGTACCGAGCGCATTATCTGGTACACACAGAGTGGCTCTTTAAACACAAACGGCAGAAATATGAAGCATTGTTTCCTGGGTCTGTCATTTGGTACAAAACAACGTATTTGCTGCGCCGTCTGGAACAGAACGACCCACACATTGGTAGACGGCATGGAAATTTAAAACCATGATAAGCAAGGTGAGCTGAAGAATTTATGATCTCTGATTTAAAGACATGCATGGTAAAGCTTGTTTGTTTTTCCTTTATTTTTAACTTTGAGTAGTTGTCTAATTGTCTTGTGACCTGATGCCAAATTAGTGACATTGCTACTATAGCAACATTTCTTTTCCAATTAGGGCTGGGCCTAGACAATTGATTAGTTGATTGTTAAAAATAATGTTAATTGTGTGGAATTAATTGTTGATTAACTGTATCTTACAGACAAACTAGGATGCAGTACTTGGTTGCAACCAGCTGAGGCACTGTTGATTCAGGCCCAACTAAGTTTAAAAAAATAATACTAATTGAGCTACATTCATGAAGAATGCCCCAGGGAATAATTGAGAACAGTCAGAAAGGGATTGTCCCATCCCATCTATTCTCTGTACCACTTATCCTCACTAGGGGCGCGGGTGTGCTGGAGCCTATCCCATCTGACTTCTGGGCAAGTGGCGAGGTACACCCTTAACGGGTCACCAGCCAAACCCAAGGCATTTATAAACAAACAACCTCACATTCACAATTTAGTCTTCAATTAACCTACAATGCATGTTTTTGGACTGTGCGAGGAAATCGGAGTACCCAGAGAAAACCCACGCAAGCACAGGGAGAACATGCAAACTCCACACAGGAAAGCTGTAGTCCAGATTTGAACCCACAATGTTAGAACTGTGAGGCAGATGTGCTAATGATGTGCAGTCAGTCAGCGTGCCGTTTAGATAAAAAATAAAATTACATTTACATAACTCAATATAATATACGCTGGATATGTGGTGTTTAAAAAAACCCCAAAAGAAACAAAAACAAAAAAATCAGGTCTTTAGAAGAAAAAAAAATAAACTGATTATATAAAACATTGCGCGGTCACAGCTCAATGAAACTTGGTTTGATGTTATAAATAAATAGCACATTTTGTTCAAATCAGACAATATTAGACATGCTGTGATATGATTAAAATAATTAAAAGCCCCGTGTCAGGGAAAACAAACAAACAAAAATATATAAAATACAAGATTTGAGATTTTTCCCCCCCGCACCACAACATATAGATTCTAAATACAAACCCCCCAAAATCTGATATTGTACACATTGAAAGAAACTCACAATTGAAAACTATGCCATAGTCACATTTTTAGCATAAAAAGAGCTGAAGTGTGTGTTGTCTAAGCCCAGAGGGGCACAGCTGAAGGGGGGGAAAGAAAAAAAAAAAAAAAAAAAAAACTAACAAAATAAAAACGGAGGTGAAACTGTGGGTGTCTGTGATTCTGATGTTATACATTGTGAAAGCTGACAAAAAACATGGACAATCATCTTTTAGAAAAGTTCCAGCACCCGAAAAAGAAAAAAGGAATTCACAGTTGACACTTTCGCACCTCATTTTACTTGAGGCTTTCTTCTCCATCTCGCAGTGTCGCGGGCAAGCAAGAGGACAGGAGGAGGGATATATGTACCGCCGAGGTGCCACTTTCTCTACCGCTCATTGCTCGTGCATGGCGGCCGTGTCAAAACCGGCTCTCAGCCTCAATGCTAAATGACAAATTTGGATAATGCACACATACAACCTTACTTAAAAAATGGCAGACATGGAGGTTTAACTAAAGCTAAATCCCGAGGCTGCTGGAGAGACCTGAGAGTGCGGATTACAACGCGGACGCCTTAAACAATGCGCCCAAATGTGCATCCTTAAAAGCATGAAATCCTTGAAGCATCACAGCTTACTTGTCATTTGGCATTAATACTCCAGGATGCCTGTGCAGAAGAGGGGAACAGCATTGCACTTCTGTGTGCTGAGGCACCCCAAAAACAAACACTTGCAAAGCCCTAAAGGAACTAGCATTGTAGAGACCTATTTTTTTCCAACTGTGGATATTCCATGAGAGGATATCATAACAAAGGAAACAATAAAAGAGGCCACGATCCTGCACAGCATGGGGTGCCCACAACTATAAATAAGAGGAAGGGCAATGTCACATGGACTTATGCTTTATCAGGGAAGCTAATATTGGTGCTTTCAGAAATAGGATTACTATTAATACTCATAACACATACCAGTTGTACAGTCATTATTCATGTATAACAAATATTTGGTCCATATATTTGCATTTGCTACTTTTGGCTGCTACTGAATTTCGTTTTGACTCCAAAATAATGTCGTGACAGGACACAGGACTTGCAGGTGTGACACTGGCACTCTAGAAGTGCCGGGACCTGTCCTTGGGGACGCTCTCTTATGTCCAGCCACATTGGATCAGTGGCAGTAGTCATGGCCTTTGGTTGTTGGTTGTTCGTTCTTTCTCTCTCTTTCTCTCTCTCTCTCTCTCTCTCTCTCTCTCTCTCTCTCTCTCTCTCTCTCTCTCTCTCTCTCAGGTGACATCGCTCATCTATAGTGGCACTGTGATGATTTAGCTGCACAAAACATAACCAAAATCACATAACTAAATATTATATATAGTTATCTGTAACTAACTAATAGGTAACTGCTTTAGGAGCAGTCAGCAATGATTGTTTCAAGCCCCCCATAATTACCTTCAAGTAATTGAGCAATGAGCTATTTGGAGAAGTCCAACAAAAATGATAGGCATGTCCATTAAAATAGGACAATGTTGAATCAAGATATTAAATTGCTTCAATTGACAGGCATCAACGGAATCAGTGCGGCGAAACCCACAGCGTGCAGTTTCCGACCGTAATTGGAAAAAGTTCACAAAGCTCGGAAGCTGTGTAATTGCAGCTGTGTCAACTCATGAAGAGCATCACAGACACATAGTTCTGTCTCATCGTTAGCCAACGTGTCAGTAAGAAGATGATTAATGTGACAAGTTTTGTATAACTAATTGTTTAAAAACAAAGTACAGGCAATAAAATAATATTTGAATAATGGCTGACTCATTTTCGGATGTTCAGAATCTTTTGCTAGCATTTATGGGAAGACCTGATCAACTTCATATCATAGAAATTAACCTTTAAAGGAAGCATATGTATTGATTTCCACAATTTAAAACAATTCAGAGATGGCTTAATAATGTTTTTGAAACGCTTTTGTCAAAATAACCCAAGGATAAAGAATGACAACAAACGTTTCACCTTTTCTTTATCCATCCATTATCTGAGCCGCTTATTCCTACAGGGGTCGCGGGAGCGCTGGACCCTATCCCAGCTATCATCGGGCAGGAGGCGGGGTACACCCTGAACTGGTTGCCAGCCAATATAAGCATACAACCATTCGCACTCACATTCACACCTACGGGCAACTTTGTCGCCAACTTCATTGAAAATTCAAACATTTACAGCTGATCAGAAGCTAACCCTGTTAGCTAATGCTAAATTTGCACATCCACCAACACTCACTGCAGCCCTGCTTATCTTTTGGCTTAAACTGTTTTTCAGACAGCGCAGTCCGGCTGTCGCTTGTAAATGGCAGGATGTTTGCCCAGCTCAGCTGGCAAGTCAGAGGTGTGACAGTACTGTGTAAAAGTAGCCTTACTTTCATGTCATAATTCAAAACAGTTCGGTTACACACAGATTTTTAGGAAAAAGGCAGCTTACAAAAGATTTAGTTAGTTATGTAATTTCACACTTGATGAGTGGGCAGGCACTTCAGAGACCCAACTATTCGTATCTAAACAATTCAAGTCAACAACAATGCGAATCTAGTGTATGAGCAAACTACTTCCGCATTCGGCAAAACAGGTCTAAACACTTCCTGCCGGTTCGGGTGAGTGGAGAAGATGCCACCACAGAGAGACCAAAAATGGCAATATTTGTTGTGTAGGCTTTGTTCAGGTTTACATTAATATCATATTTTATGAATAAATGATATTTAACTTTTGTCTAAAGACAAAGAAGTAATTTATTTTTATTTTTTTCATAAATTCGGCTTCAATCAATCATGTAATCAAATCATAGTCATGCTCGTTAGCGTAGCGATCCCGTTTTCCAGGTTTGGTCACGTGACATTCCGCATATAGTGGATTGTTGACAAACAAATACATTTTCTACAATGTGTCCCCTTTAAATTCAAATATGACCACCACCGAATTAAATTTTGGGGACAAATGGACTTTTGAAGACAGAAAAAATAAAACTCCGCACTTGAGCTGCTATATGTGATGACCCTTATCAAAGATAACCTACAGTATTTTATTGGTTAACATTTTGCCATTCCTGTTTGTCACCAAAGTTAATAGAATGTTTAATGTGAGGATAAAAGCCAGTTAAATAATTTGTGATGGTGGCAGTTTTTGTTTTTCCAAATGGTTTCTATTAACACAATTTGCTAAAGAAAAACAATTTGGTGGAAAAAAACCCCACTAGCATCCAAGAACAGATTGTGTTCGACCTTAGCGGTTCCCATGCAAAAAGGTATCTAAAATAAATAAATAAAAATAAATGCATGTTTGTGCCTGAACCCATTTCCAGGTGGTCAAGACAGATGATGTATCAAGGCAAACCCAAAGGTCTTAAACCCTGCTTCATATGAGGGAGAAATGAGGCATACTCTACCATTATATTGTTATCAATCATTTTTTTTTGTGGACGTCTGACAACTCTTTATCAGACCTAACCTTTTCACGCCTCCGGTAAGAGAGTCAACGTTTGCAGTTTACAAATCTCACAACTGAGTTTGGGGTGGGTGGAGGCATCTGCTTATTATTGGGAATAATGTGAAGAAAAGGCGAAACATTTAATATTTAAATGTGCTATATGATGACTCAAAGCAATTTTGTGCCAATCTGTACAGTATATTCTGATTAGCGCGATTGATTCTTTCATAGTACACTATTGCTCTAGGGAGGGCAATTAAATAGTACATAAATCTTTCATAGTTAGAACCAATATTAATGGGTGGACTTTGTCAGAGAAGGCATATCAGACTTAATAACAAATAAAACAAGACGATTAAGGCACAAAAGAAAGACAAGCAGCTCAATTGCTCATGTGGTTTGAGAGGTATGATATTAATGTCAGTTGTTTTAGTGTTTTGATTGATTCCGTGGGGCGGCGCAGTGATCCAGTGGTTAGCAATGTCGCCTTGTAGAAAGAATCCTGGGCAGGAGCAGATAGATACAGTATTTCTTCTACAAAAACAGTATTACTCAACTTCAGAGTAACCCATCCTCTCCTCGTCCTCCCGTCGTGACAGCCTGGCAAGCATGGTAAGAAGTGTAGCTTATTCGCTACCATCGAGGCGAATATCAGTGACTAACAATGCGTTGACACCGGACACAAAGAGAACTTTCGCCTCTGCGGCTTGGCAGCTGGGGAACGCATGCACCAAGCAGCTGTTCAATGTGGACGCACTGGTAATGTCAGACCCTGGATTCCCCCCCCCCCCAATATCCGGAACAATCAGTGTTACGGCTATAACAAGTCAACGTTCAGTGATTTCCGTAACAAAATATGGACGATCTGTAACATTTGTCAGCTCTGCAAAAGGTTATTACAGCTTCATATTGACACTATCCGCTTATATGAAATGCATTACTGGCCACCATTGCAGATTTAAGAAATGGTAAACTGTGAGTAACTGAGTAATCACCAAAAACTGCATACCATGATCAAAGAGCGCTACTTAAAGAGATATAACACCAGCATCCTTGTTTAACATTATCCACTTCTCTCAAAACACACAAGAGGCTCATTATGTGTTTAATATTCACCAGCAGATGAATAATTCTTATGCAACTCTGATAGTTGGGCGAGACGTATAACTCAATTATCTGAACATCCGTCAGACCAGAGGGGGTCGCTGGCTCTGGAACGCCACCAGCCAAGATTGATGGCTGAACGACGCCAATAGCCGCCGCTTCGCCGCCTCATCCACGCACTGGACTTGAACACGCAGTTTGATTCCACACAACACCATTTTCCTCACTAATTTTTTCCCCCCCGCTTTTCCTCTTCTTTCTTTGGAGCATTGTACGTGCAGGATCATTACCCCTCACTCCACTGAAGAGGGGTTCATTATGGGGTTAGTGTGTTGGCAAGACTATTGTTTGGATGATAAATGTAGTTGGTTAGAGCTTTGGAGAGAAAATTACTTGTTTTTTTCACTTTCTGTCTACAAAACCACGTTCCCAGAGCTCCCCGTATTGCTACAAACCAAGAGCAATTAAAACAAAGGGCGAAGCAGTTCAGTTAAACCAAAGAGGGAATTCGGGAAAATAAGCAAATCAGTGGATG
This sequence comes from Phycodurus eques, assembly GCF_024500275.1. Lineage (NCBI taxonomy): Eukaryota > Metazoa > Chordata > Actinopteri > Syngnathiformes > Syngnathidae > Phycodurus > Phycodurus eques. Next base: position 6,924,103 of record NC_084538.1, on the reverse strand, counting down.
TGTCAATCAAGGGCAATGAAGTCATCACAAACTCTGCTGTGGATTCTTAAATAAAAGCTCCAGGGTTTGTAGAACTCTGAAGCAAAAAGGATTGGACAGACACCCCAAACATCAGCCCTCAAGGGCTCGTTTCTCTGTTTATACGATCAAGCATTGACCCAAAATGACATAAATACCTGAGACGATGATGTAAAAGGTCCAACAATGAATGAAAAGTGATTTCACATTTTGAAATGTCAACATTAAATGTCAATTAAAAAGTAACAGTTGCTGGATAAGGTTCAAACTGGCAGTTTTACATTTCTATTCTGACACAACGATGCTTATCTGATCGGACTTTGGGCTGACATGATGGGACCTGCATTGTCAGTTGTCTAATACACTTGGACAAGGCCGTGACATGCAATATCAATGAAAGACACCTCCAGGCTATATATGTAAGGCTCAGGATAACCCTAATCCTCCAATCAGCATGTAAGTATCATGATGGTTTTACCTACTAGTAACAGGCAAGGCTGCGATAAAAGACGCAAACCAAAGACTTTCTTCAATCCAAACCAAACAAGAAAGAAGACTGCGGAAAATCTATTTTTGGTAACATCTGATCTGCTTTTTGCTTGCTCTACTACCTATCAAACAAACTCTTGTCACTTGTATTAATATGGTTTTAAAAATGGGGACAGGCTCATCATCTTTTGTTGTCCTCTGATTTGTTTTGAGGTGTTGAATGAGGCCTACTGAAGACGGCAATTAAAACATATTACTAAATGTCCCCTTCAACTACAATGCACCTTCTTTCATGACATCAGTGAAAACTGTTGGGATAGTAATTGATTTATCAGTTATTAAGAATCCAGATGACACAAGACAGACAAGACAGCTGTAAAACCATGCGGATGTGTATTTTGTTTGTTATATTTTTTATTACTTGCTCTGTCTCTTTTCAATCCAGGCATCATTGATTGGTTTGTCTGATTGAATTGATCCTTCGTTTTCCCACAGTCAGTCAATGGAAATTTTGTCAAATGCCCATCTCTATCAGAAGGTCATTCAAACTATGTGTATGTTTTATATTTCACATATTTTGCAGAAGGTATTAAAGATGTGATTTGGGATGAAATATCAGGGGAAGCATCAGTGTGTGAGCAGCTACTACTTCAGTTGCATATTTATGGACACCATAACAGGCAAAGCGTTTTGATGAGTCAACACAAAGGAGGAAGGCAATTACAACAAAGGAAGGAAGACAGTATTAAAACAACAAAAGAAAAAGACAGTATCAAAGGAAATGCAAAGAGAGAAAACAAAGAATGACCTGTTCCAGTAGCTCCAAAACTGTTCGTTGAGATAGGTGCGGTGACTGTGGTCATCTCCAAATGACGCTTTACTCTCAATCCAGTGGACAATGTGTCCCTCCACAGCTTTCAGGAACACAGATACAAAGTAGGTCATACCAACAAAACCCAGGAATAACCATTCACATTTGCACCAACTACATGAGGGTGAAGTCCATTTAAACAAAAGGGATCAAAAGCAACATAATCCTGAAATAAATACTAACCAACAGGAACCTCCAGGATGATGTCAGGTGTTTTGTCATAACCTTTAGCTCTCAGTTGGTTTTCATCTAAAGGAGAGGACAGATGTGTTGCAATTGTTTTACTTTTGACAACACAAGATCTGTTCAAAACATTCACCATGTGAGGTGTAAGAACATTTACAACACCTGTATTTGCTGTCTTTGCACAAAAACACTGAGCTCCCGTTCGTAGTTTGGTGAAGCTTCATAAAATATATAGTGAGGGGACAAGGTTGGCATTATAGGCTGAGTTAGCCCGACCCCGATCCTCACAGACTGCAGCCATTGTCCTTGACTTTTTGCACACTTCAGCCATTATCCGCACAACACCTGATTTCTCCATTAAATCTCGGACTGACCAGGTCATTCGGTTCCAAGGGCCTGCCTCTTTGTCTCCAGTCAAGCCCGACTAATGGGGCACGGAGGAGAATTGAGAAGAGATGGAGGGTGCTGGTGTCAGTAAAGAGGCAGCCTCAGCCAAGGATGGAGAAAGGGGAGCCGAGAGTGAGGTCAGAGTGGCTGCCAGAGGCCTGTGGTGCACGGGGGGCATCCTCGGCTGTGCTAATGTGTCTGCACTAGGAAAGGGGACCTCTATTCGCTGCGGCTAGGCTGTTGACATTGTCATGTGGCTCTGATCGCCTTTTTACACCACCTTTGATTAAAATTAATGGGCCGTCCCTGCTCTTGGGTAGCTTATTTCCAATCCATTTATCAACTGGGGTGAGGTTGCCTCAGTGGCCCTCGTGCCCTCTGACAGTTTTAGAACAGTCCTCTGTATAGCCGTGAAGAAAGGTCAACACCGCAGGTCCAAATAAATGATGTGGTCTTAATGACACAAGGAATGACTTTCATCCTTCACTCACCTGACCTATTGGATGATGATGATGGGGATGGGGGCGTTGGAGAGAGGGAAGCAGGGGTTAAATATTAACTTCCACAATTTCACACATGGGCACTACCTTGAATAAATTTGGTTGGGATAAAAACATAATTCCAAATCTAAGACCCTGCACATTGCAACAATGCTATTTTGTGGGGAAAAAATAACAACAACAATATCAATATTCATGTGAGGAGCAATTGATGTTCGTTGTAGTCTAACCAAAATGGCTGGCAAATTCAGGCATGTGTCCTTGTTAATTTTCCAGGCGTCCTCATGACTCAATTTGGGGAGTTCAAATGCAGAACCTCTACAGTTGGGTTTAGATTCAGATTAGTCTATGGCGTAGGAGGGGGTGCGGGGGGTAAAGACAATTTAGTGTCACCCATTCGTGTAAGATACCCGATTCTGACCGGCGCTCGTTTGGGTGAATTTCAATTCAATAACTAATTGAGAAAAAGCTGGCATATGGCTGTCTTCAGGGCTGGTCTCTACATCATATTCAACAGATTTATATCAAGATGTCGCTCTTTCCCAGTGAATAGAGGTGAAATGATCATAACACACTGACACAATGCTCCATCCACATTAGACAGAGCAAGGCTAAATATCTAACAATTTAGCATTATGTATCTGTCTCGGATACGTGATTCCAAATGAGGCTCTTTTGGGAGAATTCCCAGTCAGAGTTTGTTAAAGTACAAACCCTGAATATTGCCCATGATGCCTGCTCCAAACAAAAAAGGCTTATTTCATGTCTAGGTCACTTTTTCATGTGTTTTGTTGTCCACCATATTTATGTCGAATGGTGAAACTGGGGCAGCATGGTGGCCGACTGGTTAGCACATCTGCCTCAAATCCTGGCCCCGCCTCTGTGGAGTCTGCATGTTCTCCCCGTGTCGGTGAGGGTTTTCTCCGGGTACTCCGGTTTCCTCCCACATCCCAAAAACATGCATGGTAGGTTAATTGACGACTCTAAATTGCCCCTAGGTGTGAATATGGGTGCGAATGGTTGTCTGTTTATATGTGCCCTGTTTATATGTATCACCAGGATGCACAAAATTAATGACTAAAATATTACTGATGACAATACAACCTTAAGAGAACACTGGTCGTCAGCCGTGGATTACACTTTTACCAACGTGAGGCTATTGGTAATAAAATCACACATCAATTTTGCAGCAAATCATAGCCAATTTTGAAGCAAATCATAGCCAGATCTTTATTTACCAAGCCTGTAACAAAGGCTACACTTGAATGACCACTGCAAGTTTACAAAACCGGCTATAAGGGTCAAATGATGACATACCTAGAAAGGACAAATTCTTCTCCTTGAGTTTGTCACACAGCAGCACCTCATGCTCTTGGCCAATAGCACTGTGGGTAAACAGTCAAGGATTCCAAAAGCAGTTGTTGTCAACTAAAGCACCGAAATGAATGCACTATTAGCAAGAACAGTCGTCATTATTTATGTGCAGAACCTTTTCTTTTCCTGCTTTAGCATGTTTGTCCCAGAGTGTATTGGGGCTTATTATGCAAAGTAAATGAAATTTCTCTTCATGCCACTTATTAATGTAAAGCACACGAGCATATTCAAGTTTTCGGGTCAACCTTAATCAGCGCTCATGGCTAATCTCTGAAGTGCATTACTGTAATAAGGAATTGGGAGGAGAGGCTGAGAAAGTGCCAAGTGTAACTCTTAAATCTGTCGTAACAGTATAACAATCATTTGTTGCTTTGTAATATTAATTATGTACCTCTAAATGTGTAGAGATCAATGAAGAGAATACTGCACAAGGAAGGTGAATCATGTCTCATCACATGATTTGGGTAATTGTTCTTTGCCATAGAAGCAAATGAAGCCTATTCTCATTAGCAGTATGAAGCAATTAGTAACGAACCAGCTAATTTTTAAGGTTACTTAAAACCCCTTTGTGATGATATTTGAAGAGTTTAAGAACAGTCGATGCCACACGGTAAGGATTTGTGCATATAGCCCCTTATGTAGTTCCTCAAATAATGGCTGTCCCTATAATGGATGCCATACCACAATTACAGTAGACGCTGGGTACATATAAAAACAAAAGAAACCTCACCTCGAATAGTTTTTTTTTTAACAAATAAAAGCCTCCCTCCGTTAGTTCTGCATCTGCAGTGAAGTAAAACATTGTCATGAGGGTACTATCATTTTGATAATGTATGGGTAATATATTTATATTTTTACATTATATATAATATTATAATATTAATAATATTTTATATGGGTAATGTTAAACACTGGCAAAGCTATTTGCATGCAGTGAAGTCGGACTAGTTTAGGCACTATACACTCGAACAGAGTAGGTGTCGCGGTATGTAGTAGAAAGTGTATGTCGCAATGGTGAGAAAACGCCATATAAAAATGCCACTAATGTTCAACTAGAGGCATGCGATGAGTTAGCATCGCATTTTATATTTGTATATCGTAAATAAGTGATTATTGTCGGAACAAAAGAGCTTTCTCAGAATTGTTTTATAGTTTGAGGTCAAACAAAAGCAAAAAATATTAGCGTCAAAGTCACTGTTCTGCTTGAAGTTTTTTTTCACAAAAAAAGCAAATTTTCTCCACTTTTTAGTCAGAAGCCAGTGTTTTTTTTACAAAAAAAAAAAAACTAAACCATGTTCTACTGCCGATTACTAAAGAAACAAAAAAGAAATAAAACAAAAAGAGGGTACACTTTGTTTTGGTAGGTTCGGTGCTTATTTTGTCACAGAAAAAAAAAGTATGCTCAACAACTGCTGGCAATATGGAGAACTGCGTCGAAAATGGCTGGTAGTGAATGACTTAAACATGTCACTACTGTTTATACCTATATAACTGAGTAGGTTACATATAAACTTGAACTGCTGGTGGATAAATGTGACCTGAACTCTCCATGGTGCTGAACTGCATCTGACTGATGACAAAACAAAATAAGAATATTAATAATATACAAGGAAGCCAGCTGGGAGTAATACCAATTGCTTTCACTCAATACCACCAAACTCATGACATTTTTTTCTTTTAACTCCGATACACCCGGTGCCCATGAACATTTAGAATCCCAGGCATCCTACGTCTCCTTCCACATCCTGTATCATTTGCAAAGGATGGCAAACGCCTCCTCCGTGAAGCAGAACTTTTATGTGGGGTGAAGGCAGACACATCTCATCCCCTTCAATAGCTCCTCGTCAATTTCAAGCTTAAAATTTTATGGGATAGGATACTGTTTGATGCAGTCGACCAGTGGTCCATAACAGCAGTCGTTTACTGTGCACTGAGGAGAGGGGGGGGGAATATTACAGCGTGTGGAGAGAGTGAGAGAGATAGAAAAAGGTGGAGGTGAGGGAAGGGATGCCATACAGTTATGAGCAAGAAGAAAACACATGGGCATTCTGGGCAGAAAGTTGCAGGATGCAACAACAAGAGTTACAAGCTCCTTATAAAAGGTAATAGGCAACAAAACTAATAAAACAAATCATTAAAAATGTGAATAATTTACTTGGTATACGTTCTTGGCCAAGGTTTGGTCCGGTATTAATGATGGTTCCTTGAGCATACTGTTGAGGACTAATTTTGAAGCTGTGAAGAGGAAAAAAAAAGAGAAACCACAGAATGATAAACATGATGATGCACATAGTAATGTTTGAGCCCCAAAAATCAACCATATTTGCTCAAATGTGCCTGTTTTATAGACTTCATGCTTCAATTAATCACTGGGTATGTTCTCCGTACAAATAAACGCCTCACCTCAAATAGAGGGCTCATTTCTTCCCTTCATTAAAAAGCTAAACAGAGCACACAAAAACAAGTAGTGGCACTAGGTTTTAAGTGCTGCTGTATTCAATATTGTATTGAAGATCTACCCTTCAATGAGTGATGGAGGCCAATATTTCAACATGAAAGAATTTATTATAATACATAATATACATGAATTATCATTATTTGTGGAATATGATTAAAAAAAAAAAAGAACAATGTATCATCAAAAGAATTGTGTACAAAGAAAGCCCCCAAGTTCCACTAAACACATTACCCCTACTAAATTATTTTACAATATATAGTATATTGTTTTACAATATACTGTATATTATAATGTATCGTATTATAATGAAGTATTATTATTTATCTGAAAAATAATTACTAAAAAAAAAGCGCATGATTTATCATTATTTTAAAAATTAAAAAAATAACACCTTACCCCCACTAGACACCTGGTACTTTCTGCAGTTGAGTAAATAATGATCACGTTAAAAATATATAGAATAGAACGCGATGGAGACCAACCGTAACCTTCAGTGAGTGACGAAGGCAATAGTGAACCACAGAATAACTTATATTCATTACAATACATTACATGATCTACTATGTAATATGCTACTTGAATTAAGTATCATTTGCATAAAATGTTGAACAACTATTTTTAATATTATTCCTAAAAATGCATATGTAAAAAAATTAAAGTCCTAAATAAACGTATTATGTTCAATAATTATTTGCCAAAAAAATGAAAAAAATATACAACATTATTATAAAAAAATATATATACACGCACGCATAGATACAAATGCCTGACCCATACTAGAAGCCCAATACTCTCTGTAGTGGAGTACGTAAACACCCGAGGAAATACAGTAATTGCTCGGCTGAATGGAGGAAACAAACTTGGGAAAACAGACAGTTAACTGAATTAAACTGCCTCGTGCTGGATTAGCATACTACTCCATTAAAAACAGCCACTTGGTGTCTATACAGGTTTTCAATAAATAAATGTTTCAGTCCAGAGCACAGGAGCTCCATGCAGTTTATCTATGTTACAAACGCCGGCTGTTCTGCATGTCTCATCCTCATTCTTGCTCTACTAACATTATAAATCAGACAGAAAAGCCTGCCGGATGGGTTTCCCCGAGTACTGCAACAGGAGAGAGAGAGAGAAAAAGAAAGAGGAAAAAAACACCCTTAAATCATCTCTTAAAAAGATTTGGATTAAATGGTTTGTAACGTGTGACGAAATGGCAGAGGTGTGCCATTTTAGTGATATATACTGTATATGCGTCCTCCTGACAATTCGCCGTATTACAGACAATACATTGGCATGTTTCAATTCACATTTCAGGCATGAATGGCCCCTGGAACAACAGCGTGCAGAGAATCCCTCACTTATTTAGAAAACAGTGTGGGAAAATATATCTGTACAAATCCAGATTGACAAAGCTGGATGGCTCAGGATGCTTCTGAAATTCAAAGAGACGGTTAAATGAAACCTGGTTGATGCTCTTTTACAGGATTCCAGTTGAGGAAGCGGTGCTTCGAGCCCTCAGCTATAGAATAAAGAAGGCAAGGTGGAAGAAGGACAGAGCCTTAAGCACTCCCTTCTCGCTGACACCTCTTTTATTTGTGCTACCTTCTCTGTTTTAGCCTCACCCTCAAGCTCATAACCCCACACACTGCCTTTCAGAACTGCCAAGCTTGGTCTTTATTTCTTTGCTTATTTCTCTCTGAGGTTGGTCTCGTTTTCTTTTTTTCCCCCCTCCTCGGCGAATCCATACCACAATCCCTAGCAGGAAAGAGGGGTTGTAATTTCCCCTTGAGTTAGGACACCTCCTGACAAATGATAATGGGTAATCGATAAAGCAAGGGAAATATGAGGCGGCAAACTTTATGAAGCCAGGAGACATATTACTCCACAGACAACACTGTTTTCCCTTAACAAAGTCACTACTCGAGTGTGCCTAATAATCTGAAGGAAAATCAAAGGCGCCGCAACCACATCAGCAATATTGGCAACTTATTCCACTTTAATGGCATTTGGATTGATTTTTCTCCCCCTCGTCCTAATGGTCCTTTTATAGATTTGACGCTGCTTCTCCAAAACAGTCATGTGTATTAAACCTCCCTGAAGGCTAACGGTAGCCATTAAAGCCCTTGTCTCACTAGGGCTCATAATTGGAGGTTTGACCACCACCACAATTTGGTCTCACATAACACACACAAATACACACTTCACTCGTAGGCTATTATCCCTCCGTTTCTTAAAATTGTTTTGTAGATTGGAACTTCCAAACTGCATTACTCTAAAGCTTTTAAAGTTGTCTTAAATTAGACATTTGATGCATTTTGTTTTTTTCACAATTTAAAACTGTTCTAGCAATGAAAAATAGCAAATATCAACAAAAGCATGGATTTAATTGGAAGCATCACCAAACTGCTAAATTAGACTTGTCAATTAGCATTGAGGCTCGGTGCATGCGGTGCATACAGTGGACACATTGGCAAACACTAATTTTCAAAATATGGCCTCTTTAATAATTGTAAAAAAAAAAAAATTAAATTGTCAGAATTCACAAACCATTAGTAAACGTCAGTAGACTTCAATTTCGACAGCATCAAAGAATGACTGAGTGTTGTTTCTGTTAAGCATTGTTTTGCGCCGTTATGGTTTTCATGTGGGAGGTTTCTACTTACTGTTTTGGTCCAATTCTCAGGCTCTCTGCCAGAGCTGCTATTGACCAACATTTTATGAACAAAAGACTTATTTGGATGAACAGGAAACTTATATTTGGATTTTCCGTGTATTTGAGTTCATCGGGTTTGTGCTGTTTGACAAGAAGGAGCACTGACTGAAGATGCAGACTCCTATATTAGCTTCTAATACTAGTCGCCGATTGGCTAGCTACAATATGCTTGTCAATTGTTTTCAAAAGATAGAACGTTACGTGGCTTACATTAGATTAGTGGTTGATTTCATTGTATGTTTGTGTGGCATGCACCGATTTTCTGCCACTTACCCTGTTCGGAGTGACGGGTGAGCTATAGCCTATCCCAACTGATTTTGGGTAAGAGGCAGGTACACTATGTGGCAGTCAGTACTTGCAGAAACCCTACGCAATTGAGCAGAGATTCAAATACGCAACTTTCAACTGTTAGGCCAACGTGCTGACTTTGGGTACACACTCTGGATTGGTCACCAGTCACAGGACTCGCACAAATCTACCAGTGTCACGGTCAACTTTCGAGGTTCCACTGTATTTCGGTGACTCATCACAATAAGTTGCTCTTCTCCTCCTGCTATATATATATATATTTCTTTGAAGTAGCAGGGTTAAAAATAGCTATAAAGAGAATGACCTTGGCACTGACATTGTGGAATTCCAGCCAAGCATTGACGTGATGAAAATCGAAGGCCAGGTCGCTAATAAATCACCACGCTTTTAAAATGAATTTACCCTAATGCTCATTCATCATGTGGTGTAATACCTTTGCAGGCCCGGTTTCGACAGTGTACACTAACACAGCAGTAAATAACAACAGGGTGCCCGCGTCCCTTGCATCGCTGCAGCTTCCAACATCAGCATACATTAAAAGACGCCCCCGCCTTGCACTACATCGCTTCTCCATGACACTCTGAGCTCATCTCTGGAGCAAACACACACGCACGCAAACACACACACACGCACACAGAGAACAGGCAACGACATACATAAAATAGAGGAAAATAAAAAGCGCAATCTGAAAAGCACCAGACGCAGAGAACAAAGCCCTGCAGCGCATCTTTGCCCCCTTGTAAACAATTCACCAAATTTACTGTAATTGTCCCGTGTTGGTATAAATTGTGACTAAGGCGATGTATCACACGTCAGCATCTGAACATGGCAAGAGCAGAGGAGGAGGGAAAAGAACAAATATGATACTACGCCTCCGTTGAGATTTGCTTAACAAATCACGAGGCTGCAATGGTATATAAAACTCCAAAAGACGACGAGCTAACAACCAAGTAACACTGATTTATCACGGCTCACGTGTGTCATTTTTCTGTTCCTCCGCCCGGGTGAAAAAATCATTAGCCCAAATGCTGAGAAACGTCATTAGATAGCAACATTTGTTGAGGGATAATAAACAATAACAGATAACGACTGTTATTGCGTCTGACACTGATGAGCTCCTCTGTAAGTTTGTTTATTAATTAAAAAAAAAAAAAAAAAAAACACTTTATCCACAATGTGTGAGTGGGGTGGGGTGAAGTGGTGGGAGGCCACTTGGCCATTGCCTCTACATACCCACCACCCCCAACGCTACGTACTCCCCCCCCCCCCCCCCCCCCCCACCACGCAACCCGAGCCATTGAGCTGTGGAGTGGGGAGTGCACTCGTTCATCAAACTTCATGGAGCAAGGGAGAGACAGGCCCTGATAATGTGCGACGCACTAAAGCTGATTTTCCATGATGAATCTCAGAGAATATAAATTGGCTAATATCTGAAAACATTTACAGATACTCCAGGAATTGACTACTTGCACGTTGTGATGAATGAGTCTCCTCCACGCCGGACGACAGCGCCGCAAATTTCCACGGCTGCCTAAAGCCCCGCATTTGATTTTCCAATTTACTCCTTTTTAAATGTTTACTCAAATAGAAGATGTGGTGGGGGGGAGAATCGGTAGGAAATTTTTATTTATTTATCTTTTTTTTTTAAAGGGTCTTTTTAAACTTGCTATATGGGGTGCAGGAGGAGCTGGTTCCCTGTAGAGATTACTGGGGCAGAACTGATCTGCTTCCACCTGATTCTCCCTGAAAGCACTGAGATGAGACTCTACATTCCAGTGTGCGTGTCCGTGTGCGTGCGTGTGTGTAAAAGAATTGCAGCGGTAGATCTGGCAGCACCGAGGCTACATAGGTCAGGCCATTAGACTGCGGCAGAGGCTGGCTGGAGCTCCTCTCGTGAAAGGGAGTAATTAGTATACTTGTCAAGTGGAGTGCCACGGTGCTACTCGCCTCCAACGCACTTGCAAAAAAAAAAATATATAAATAAATAAAATAAAATAAAAAAATCGCTCATCTTGCCTCCATATGCACTCCCTTCCTGCTGCTCTCATTATTTCTAGACACATACACAAACAATCCTTGCCTTCAGGTGAACAAGAGCCTTAACAATGACAGTGGACTCCCAAGTTTGACTGGATGCAACACAACGCGACACCCAGCAATCTACAAAACACCAGAGCCATTATGAATAGATCAAAAGGAGCCTGGAAACATTCTCGCAGTGTTAACATCAAACGAGGGACATTTATAACCTGGCGTATGGGGCTTCTGTAAAGGAATGCGACAATAAATCTTGAGGGCGCTCGAATCACAGTTACAAAACACGCAGGGAGCAATCTAATCTGGAGCCGGGCCTTGGGAAAATGGAAAAGGTCAAATAGCAAGCAAAATTGCCTCCTCGAGAAAGAGAGAAAAAAGTATGTCTAAATCTAGAGCGCCTGTCAGAGAGGGGAATAGAAAGAGGGATGACGAGATTGAAGCATAGCAAAGATGGTTGGGAGGCGGGTGATGAAGGAGCGGGAGCACCCCTGCTGTGGCCGCTACTGAGAGGGGAAATTCTACAGTATAGATTTTAGTGACTGCTATTACCATATTTTCTCATATAGTGGACAGGTACGTTTTATGGACTCGGCTCCAGAAAGTATCATGCTTTACCTCGCTCATGACCCTCAACATGATAAGCAGTACAGAACGAATGGATGCAGTCTCTCTTTGAACTTCAGTGTCGATGGCAGCTTTACAGATGCCATATCAGCTCTACGTGTGTGGGATGCTGGTGTCAGTCGTAGTAAACCTAATTAAAGTAAACCACCTGAGGATTCAAGGTTTGAAATGTATTTCATCACCTTTTGATTATTTTTCCAAACCAGGTCAACTGTAGAATATGCAAATAATTCACCCATACTGTATATCCATTTTCTATACTGCTTATTCTCATCTGAGTGGCGGATGAGCAGGAATCAATCACAGCTGACCTTGGGCGAGAGGCACCCAAGACAAGCACTGGAAAAACATCCAAACGCCACACAGGAAGCCCAGAGCTAAGATCCAAACCCAGAATCTCAGAACTGTGAGGCAGTCGTGATAACCACTTTTCACTTAGCTCTAGACAAATAAATCAATTAAAAATTAATAATTATTAACATGATTATTCATAGAAAATCCTGTGATTAACTCCAGTAGTTAGACAAGTCAATCGTTTTCTATTAGTATGGTTTCAGTTTCCTTCCTTCTCCTGAAAGGGAAGCGTGTGACCTCCAAATAGTGGACAAAACCACCATAAAAAGTTCTCATGTGACCGTTTCCTCTTAACTGGGACAAATCAGCTTCCACTAGACAAGGATCATTATGATTGCTGATATCATATTCAATACATACTAAACTGCTTCGAAGGAATTGATTTATTTACAAGGGCCACCCGATAGTATTTCATTCTGCTTTGGTGACACTCTCGCCCATATTTTCTGCTGAAAGAACTGAAGGAGGGAAGGGGGGGATTGGTCGTCACGGAGAGGTGACGAAAACAAGGAGCAAAACAAAAACAAGGAAGGAGCAGAAAACAATTTGAAGCTGTGCATCGATCCAGCACGGGTGATTGTACATATATTCTCTGCACCCAAAGGCACCATCTCTATATCTCTTAAATGCAAAAGGGAATGGAGAGAATTAAAGAAAAAAAACGACAGCGAGCCACTCCCCAAGTCGGGGTTAATGTCCCTTATATAGAAGTCTATTGATCTTCGTGGGATGCTTTGGAGTTCGAAAGGAACTCGCGTGCAAGGAAGAGCGTGACAAATACACCTGCCAATAGCTCTGAAGCAGCCTGTTAGCTAATTGCCAGCAAAGACAATTACCTAGACATTGTTTCATAATGGTAACACATGACTCCTGTGTAATATACAACCCCAATTCCAATGAAGTTGGGATGTCGTGTTAAACATAAATTAAAACAGAATACAATGATTTGCAAATAATGTTCAACCTATATTTAATTGAATACACTACAAAGATATTGAATGTTCAAACTGATCAACTTTATTGTTTTTAGCAAATCATTATTAACTTAGAATGTTATGGCTGCAACATGTTCCCAAAAAGCTGGGACACGTGGCAAAAAAGCTCATCAAACACCTGTTTGGAACATCGCACAGGTGAACAGGCTAATTTGGAAAAGGTGGGTGCCATGATTGGGTATAAAAGGCGCTTCCTTGAATTGTCCAGTCAATCACAAGCAAAGATGGGGCGAGGTTTACCTCTTTGTGAACAAGTGCGTGAGAAAATAGTCGAACAGTTTCAGGACAATGTTCCTCAATGTACAATCGAAAGGAATTTAGGGATTTCATCATCTACGGTCCATAATATCATCAAAAGGTACAGAGAATCTGGAGAAATCACTGCATGTAAGCGGCAAGGCCGAAAACCAACATTGAATGCCAGTGACCTTCGATCCATCAGGCGGCACTGCATCAAAAACCGACATCAATGTGTAAAGGATATAACCACATGGGCTCAGAAACACTTCAGAAAACCAATGTCAGTAAATACATATACGCTACATCCCTAAGTGCAACTTGAAACTCTACTATGCAAAGCAAAAGCCATTTCTCAACAACATCCAGAAAAGCCGCTGGCTTCTCTGGGCCCGAGATCATCTTAGATGGACTGATGCAAAGTGGAAAAGTGTGCTGTGGTCCGAAGAGTCCACATTTCAAATTGTTTTTGGAAATTGTTGGATGTCGTGTCCTCCGGGCCAAAGAGGAAAAGAACCATCCAGACTGTTATGGAGGCAAAGTTCAAAAGCCAGCATCTGTGATGGTATCGGGCTGTGTTAGTGCCAATGACATGGATAACTTACACATCAGTGAAGGCCCCATTAATGCTGAAAGGTACATACAGGTTTTGGAGAAACATATGCTGCCATCGAAGTCTTTTTCATGGACGCCCCCTACTTATTTCTGCCAAACCACATTCTGCACGCGTTACAACAGCGTTGCTTCGTAGTAAAAGAGTGCGGGTACTTTAAATTGAACTACTAAATAAAAAAGTTTTTCATGATATTAATTTTTTTTTTATTTTTTAGATGCACCTGTATCTAAAGTCTGAGGTTTGAACTCAGCGAGACTTCAGCGCAACCCGTGCAATCAAAAAGCATGTGATATGCTCTCTCTTTGTTGTTTTTTGCAGGATACCATGACATACATACATACATAGAAGGAATATGATGACATTAGAACCTGGAATATATTGCCATGTAGCATTAGTGTAGCGACAAAACCACTACATGTAGCTCTCCTGTCAACAGAGTCGACAATAACAGAAGAACATATGCAACGCAATCTGCGTTTAGACAAGTAGTTAAAAGAGCAATTGACCTACTGTATGACAGTTATGTATCAGAAAACCTCACTCTTCACTCCCCATACTCTACACTATGCATCTGTCACACATAACGTTAATTTGTTTATTTTATTTTTTATATTGTCTTTTTAAAAAAAAATGTTTTACACTTATATGACCGTTACTTAAAGCGTAACCTGTACAGTTAATAAAATATTTTATGATGAGATAGTGTGACCCTGGAACAGATTAGTTCAATTTCCATTTAAACCTTTGGGGGGAAAAAATTATTTGATTGATTGACAAATTGGAGGTCAAACAGCATAGAATTGCGCTCATCATATATGTTTCACGTTTTGTATTTACTATTAGATTATCAATGATGATGTTTTCACAAAGGTTACTTATTTAAATGGGATACCAAATATGACGAACAACAACAAATCATGTTTTCTATGTATAGCGATGCAGGGAAGCTGTGTAATATCCGAGATTGCCTGCATCTCCCGGATGAATGACCAGCTCTACAAGCCGCGACGACTTGTATTTTGACAAGCAGTGGATAACAGCGTTGTAGGTCCAAAGCAATCACACTTTGACGCTGACAAATGGCCGGGCTGTGGTGAATGTGAAAATAACACACATCCCCTTTCATCTCTTTTGTGATTAAATCGCAAGTACATCTTCTCTGATCATCACGCAGACTTCTGCATAGGTCTATTGAATTCATATTGGTGCAAGATTGTTTTTGCATTTGTGAAGTGATTTAGTTTTTCTAAAATTAGTGAAGCAGATATCAAATTACTATAGCAAGTCTTAAAATGTAACACCTAGACTGTTTTGCTTAGTAAAAAAAATGAACATTTGAGATATTTGTAACATTCTTCCCATCCACAATTACCAATTTAGATATCTGCAATGTCATTTAGCCTACGACAAATGCCACTTTCCTAGCGGATATTGGTGGCTGAATGGTAGATATCTGTAATGACAAACCCCATACACAAGAATGGAAAAAGGTGACAATTGATGATGCAGATATCTCTAATTTAGTTTTCACCAGGCACAAAAGAATAACAGATCTATTTGTAATTTCGACTAGTCACAACTCTGTTACATATATCGTGAATGAAAATTCCAATTATACAAAATGTAATTACGACAAGTCAGAAAGACATTGATATGTACAATGTTAATACTGGACAGTCAAATATAGCTTTTAAATGTTCAATCGGCTTGCCATAAATGACCAAAGTATATTTGCTAACACTTGTCTGAATAAAGACGTGGACATTTCAGACACAATGTCTGGACAATGTCGTTGACATTTTCAACAAAAATGTTCGCATCTGGAATTTACTTCCCCTGCAGCTCATCCATCAGCGCCACCTCGGCACTGTTTGCTTTTTATTTTGTCACATTTCGCCAACTCAATTTCCTCAGTGGAGCCAAGCAAGGTTGCAGAGAGGATGCAAGAATAAGGAGGAGGAGGAGAAGGTAGGTTAGATGGATGCAACTGGGGATGAAGGAGGAAGGACTCGAATGTTATAAATAACACTGATGAGGTGAGCTTGTATTGATCCAAAGTGCAGTTGAGGGGCGGCGGCCCCCTACCGCTCAATCGTCAAACCTACTGGAGGTAGTCTGTTGCACATTAGGATGGAGCAGAGAGGAAAATACAGCAAAGGCTGGAACAGAAGGTGGATTTCATAGACAAACGACTCCAATTAAGACTGATGGAGACAATGATTGAGAGGGGGGAATGGAAACTCACGTGTTTCGCCTTCCAGGTCCTGAAGAAACCTGTCTAGGATGACGCGAGCCATCAGCGCAGGAGACAAATCCACCTGAAAAAGAGAGAATTAGCCTTAATAAAACAATGCATGTCTTGAACACACAATGTAATTAATTCATGTATTAATGATTTCATTTTGCCAAAGGAATTGACTTCCGAATTGTTCTGATTTCAAAACATATTTCTCCCATACAAAATAATGAAGGTTCGGTTAATTAATATTATCTGTTGCTACCACAACCTTTATTAACTCTACGGCCAAGAAGAATCCTGTAACCTTGATTCAACCATTGCGGATTACCATTAGCTGGATGACTGGAAATCTACACACACACAAAGTAAATACTATTTTTTGAAACCACATTGGTATTATTTATTGATAATGTGACAATAATTTCAAAATGACAGAAATTATGCTGTAGGCAACATTTTTATTTTACTTACATTTTTGTAACTGTCATACAAGAGTAAAAATAAGTTTTCTCATAAAACTAAAATAAAGTAAAACTACTTGCCCTTTGAGACACCCATCAAACATGCAATAGCGATGGAACAGAAAGGTTAGGTATTACTGTATTTAATGTTACATGTTCTACAAAAAAACTCACTTGGTATAAATCCTTTAGATGCTCACTAAACTGCTGTCACACCAGATTTGTGACATCACACCATGATGGTTAGTTTTGTTTGACTTTTGAGGTAAATTTTTCCAGGAAACTCCAAATTGTACCACTTTTGGGGAGTTGGGGTTTATGTTATAAATTTTATATCAGAAGGACATTCAGTGTAGGCCTTTCCTAAAGCTGAAAGATTATGATTCCTCACATTCTCATGATGTGCTGGGCTATAATGTTCCACGCCAATGGTTGACAACTGAACAACATGTTTTTTTTTTTTTTTCCCCACTGGGGCTCTATCTTTCGGTCTTATTCTTTGACCCATGCGCAACTCCTCTAAAGGTTTTGTGGAAATTAGTTATATAGCTTTTGCAGCATCAAGCTGGCTGGCAGACACAGGCAATTGATGGAGGTAATATATAAAATTAGCTAGATGCACAATGTCTACAGTAAAAAACAAACAAAAACAAAAAAAGAAACAAATGCATCAGCCATGACATGTTGGAAACAGTGACAGACACTGAAATTGTTTTAGAAAACAGTTAATTCAATTAACTCAACCAACATCTGCAACAAGAAGACACATTAAGTCATTACAAAACCTTTTTACTTAAGAGCAAATAAAGCCTTTGTTTGAGAACTTTAGCAGAAAGAAAAAAAAAATATATATATATTTTAATCTTGTTTTCACAATAGGGACCTAAAACACCTTTCAGCTTATCGTATTGACTCTTTACTAGAGTTTGTCCTTTTAACGTCACCGTACTATGACATTAAGAAGGCAATAAAAATGGTCTCTCTCAAACAGGATAAGCAATCAGGTTTTCCTACTACATTTTACTTCTCATTGTCTCACCCAGGCCTTCTCTCAGCTTATTGGCCTGCTCTCCATTATCACCTCTGGATAGCAAGAGGATGACAGATTCCCGGTAAACAGCATCCCTTGAGCTGACATGAAAAATGGCAAACTCACCAACACTCCCCCAGCCTGAATAAGGGCCACCTGATTAGTTCAGGTAGTCGCGTCGCCCTAATTTTCATATTAATCATCAGTCCGTTTCTAGTCGGATCTCAACCATTATACCACTTTAGCAGCCACAGGACTTCTTTTTTTCCTGTGGAAAATTATATTCCAGAGTTCATTGTTCCCCAGAGCTAGTGAGTGTGCAACAGTCGAACATACTGTGATACTCTTCCATGACACTGTTCAGTTCATTAACTGTTCAGCAAATGTTTTAATTAACATTTTAAGATAATAAGTACGTGTCAAGTATAAGCAGAAGTTAACCACTTTAATATGACTACATTAAAAAACACTTTAAACACTCTTAATGTTAAGGACAAATGGGGAGGGGTCAAAACATTTTTAAATTAACTGTCATACACAAGTATAAAATAAAACCTACGACCAATGTAATGTAAAACATAAAAAAATCTATAAGGCTGTGCCCTTTGATCCCAAGACGCATATGGCAGTTAGGCAGTCGTCTGTTAGCATAAAAAGCTAACGTAGCAGTCTACTATATATCTTCACTCAATGTCCCAGTGCGCACACACAATGCAAATCAATTTGTTTTCATTCAAAAAAAGTTGGAACCTACACAAACAGATAAGAGTCAACTACATGACACCTGTCACAGAAGAGCCAAATGAAAGTCCCTTGGTTGGGGGGGGGAAAAAAAAAAATAAAAAAAAAATAAAATGCTTGATACCTGCTTGGAGTGTGTGTGGTGGTCGGGGACCCAGCTATAGCAGGAAGCTACCAAAATAAAAGCTGCACCAGCGCTAAATATGTCTTAGTCACAAAAAAAAATAAAATCTACAAATCATCTGTTGCTGGCTGAAATGAGGTCTAGTGAGGTGTGCTGATATGCAAGATCTCGTATATGTTGGCAGCTGTACATCATTTAAGGTATAATCCTCCCGAATATTTTGGTTGAACAAGCTTTAAGACATCCGTGAGTTGAGGTTCCGCTGTATTGGCATCTATTTTAAAGCCTTTACGTTTAATTGACCTTTACATAAAAAGTCTACATTGAGCATAAAACGGCAATATTCACGGAGGACATCTCGGGGCGAAAAGGGTCCGGCAGCAGTTTTCATCATTGTTAATCATTTCTCTCCATTGGAGATATATTGTCTCATAAAGGGATGAAACTACATCAATTAGTGGTCTGAGAGAGCATGAGTGCTTAGTTTAAATGTTAAGTAGCATATTAAAATGACAGTTAAATGGTTCATAGACAGTTATCTCTGAGCTGGATTCAGTCCTTTAAAAAGAAGAAGAAAAAAACCTTGTGTCAATTAAATGGAGAATGAATAATGACAGTTAGCTTTGAGGCACCACTGATGCATGCGAGCTCCTCTGATTTTAGATTAAGAAACACTCCAGTGCCATTGACTGGTCTAAGGACGCAATAAAAATTCTAATGTGCATTTAAATGGGCAAACTCAGGTTGAAGTGACAGGAGGGCAATGTGCAGAAATGACAAATAAATAAAAGACAAAGACATCTGGTTTCACAAACTCATAAATGAATAAATAAATATTCGATACTGACCCAGTTGATTTTTGTGCAAACTACTTGGAAGCAAAATGCATATCTTACTGCATTAACATTGAAAATTTAGAGGAATTCACATTTTCTGACAGTTTGTAAGGCAGAAAAGAGCACAGAACAAATCAAATGTATTTTTGAAAAATATGTTTTATGCTGAAAATTGGTGTGTAGTTAATAATAAGGCTTTTAAGTATATAACACATTTCTTCAAATACCCTTAAGTTAATAGTGTGTAAATAAACACCCCCTGGTCACAATTGGCAGAAATATGCTATATATTCTTTACATGTGTAATTGTTTACATATAGTAAATACCCTTGGCTTAACCTAATGCACAACATGCGACATCATGTCAAATCAAACAAGCAATGAAGTGATAGAAGGAGGAATTAACGGCTGACCCTACGCTCCTCACCTGTCTGCAGTTTGCACTTTGCCCGGGCCAGTGCAATTTGGGGAAAATTGCATGATAAAACACAACAAAGTATTTTCACATCTGCTTGATGGAGGTGAGAGCTAATTACATTAAATAATTGATAATGGAGCGGACCATTTCAGCAATTTTCATAATGACTAACAGACAAGAGAGAAAATCAAAAACCGCTGCCAACCTCTATATAGGGCTAAATAGATACAAAAGGACATCGATGAAGAAGATGGAAGGGCGGAGGGGGGTGGAGGTTAAACCATTACCTCATTGGCCAACTCCAGCAAGACGGGAGCAGAGGGATGTGTCGTGGCCTCGCTCAGATACCTTCATTATAACAAAAGAAGAACAAAAGCATTGACAACAAATGGGAGACAGACAGAAGAGGGGAGCAGCGAAGGCTAGCCGAGACATGCTAATGTCCCTGATGACTTTGCCCTAGGTGGCATATGGCGTGCTCAACGTGGTTAAAGCAGCACGGCTCCGAGGGCTTCAATCCCCCCCCTAAGCCAGACATGAATATGATGGTTAGTTAACCCCTACCGCCCAAAAAGGCAGTTTTCCCTCCCCAGCTACAATAAACTGTGCCCTCGGATCAGCTTCAAGGTATGTCAGAGTGAAAACGATTGTAGTAATATGCAAGTCACTATTCATGATAGTCCTCACTAAATAGTATTGCTCGTCTTCATTATAACTACAATATGTCCTCACAAGAATTTAATCTGGAAAAGCAGTTTTACACTCAGAAATGAAAACAAAAGAGATGACATTTCTGGAAATAGTGGCCGGGGATCGTTTAATTACTCATGGCCTCGCTCAGATACCTTCATTATAACAAAAGAAGCCTACGCTGTTTTAATTGTACTTTTATTTTTTCCCCATGTCTTTTAAATGTTTATAAGCAGTTTTTTTCTTTGTTTTTAAAGGCTTTTAATCATGTAAAGCACATTGAGTTACCTTGTGTATGAAATGCGCTGTATACATAAATTTGCTTTGCTATGCTTTGGTTACTCAAAAGCAAATGGGGGAGGCGTGTACAAATGCATTTTTGGAATAATATTTACCAATGTGACCGACTGATGGGTAAATTGCCATTTATTTTCAGCCATGGCTCACTCAGCAGAGTGGGTCAACCATTGACCAAGGGGCCGGCGGTTTGAATCCCGACTCGGACTGTCAGCTGTCGAAATGTCCTTGGGCAAGACACTGAACCCTAAATTGCTCCAGGTTGGGATTGTAAATGAGAAACTTTTCTCAACTGCCTTACCTGGTTAAACAAAGGAAAAATTATCATTTCAAGTGAAACTGGAGTTAAAACGAAATGGAAACCCTGAGCAACATAGCTCCATACATAACGTAAACTTGGACGCGCATAACACTGTGGAGCGACCACGTGTCACAGTCTACTAGAACGCTAATTAAAACTCCACATAACGTAAGATCATCTCTAATATTGAGCAGGGGTGTTTATAACGTATAAAAAACTCAGAGAGACTGTATGTGCGTCAATGCTGCTGTTTTAGTTAGCAACAGTTTAAATTGGCTCAGCAGTGAAGTATTTAATGTCCGCGTGTGAAAGATAAATTAGAGGGTATATTTGAGGGTGGCAATTATTCGTTTAGTCATTTATTTGTAATTGACAAACTCTGCTTCCATTTGAGGGATGGCCACTATTTGAGGAAATACAATCACACACCAGTTTGATTGACAATGTTAGAAAGGTATTCATTTACATTATGTTTATTGTACACTTGTGCATACAGTATAAACTGCTTTATTTTCGGAAAAAAACAAAACAAAAACATATTCAAAGTGGTTCTGCTTGTTTCCCAAAATATCAATCTGTTTGTCTATCTAATTACAGTGCATTATTTTTAGGATGGGACCCTACTAAAGTCCCACGACAACAGAAGCTGTATGTAGCAGCAGTCTGGATTGACGCCCAAGTGCTATATGACTGTAGCCCCTTTCCCAGTGGGCAACTGGGCAACGACATAAAGCAGAGCACTATACCTTTGGTAGTAGCTTTCAATGACATCAGGTGCACGGTGCCTCGAAATAGTCCTTTTGGTTCGTTTCTGTTGTGAGAATGATGTCATTAGAAACCAGTAGAAAACACGACTACTACTACTGCTAATACAGCGGTATCTCAAGATAGGAAGAGTATTTTATTGAGTTAGAATTATGGTGGTTAACTTCTTTCCACACTTTTTACATACCAAAACAGTTAGTTTGTCTTTGATCTGTTTCGAGTATTTTAATATTAGACTGGTAACCTTATTTTTACAATGGGCGTTAAGAATGTTAAAAATGCTACCTAAAACATTGCCTGGAAAGTTACTAAAACAATTTTTGATGTTGACTGTTTGACTGAGGTGGCACGGTGGCCGACTGGTTGGCACATCTGGTAACAGTTCTGCGGACCCGGGTTAAAATCTGGCCTCGCCTGTGTGGAGTTTGCATGTTCTCCCCGTGCCTGCGTGATTTTTCTCCAGTTAATCCAGTTTCCTCCCACATCCTAAAAACATGCACGGTAGGTTCATTGAAGACTCTAAATTTCCCGTCGTTGCGAATGCTTGTTTGCAGGGCACATAGAGGTTGTTTGTTTCCATATGCCCTGGGTTTGTCTAGCGACCAGTTCAGGGTGTATACCCCGCCTCTCGCCCGAAGATAGCTGGGATAGGCTCCTGCACGCCCACGACTCTTGTGAAGATAAGCGGTACAGAAAATGAATGAAAGAATGGTTTGACTAATTCACCCATTCGGTTGAGTTTAGATTTTTTTTCCCCCCTTTAAAGTGGTTAACGTTTCACACGCTTGTGTTATGGTTAATGTTTTACTATTTTTCATTTGTCATTAAATTTAGTCTCTGATTTGTTAAAGACTGCATTAATATGAAAATGGTGTACTTATTTTTTCACTTGTGAATGTTAAAAAAATGGAGATGAGCAACAATGCAACACAATGTCATTTCTAGTTATTCTTTTTGTTTAGTTTTTACTATTAATGTTTTTGTACACTGCTAAAATAGGTTTTTGTGACCTCTTGGTGGCCACCATGCTGCCCATGGTGGTGGGCTAGTGGTTCTTTGTGGAGTTTGCATATTCTTTCCATTGTGTGAGTTGTCCGGCTTTCTCCCACATTCCAAAAACATGCATGTTAGACTGAATACTTTAATACTTTAAATTGTCCTTTGGTGTGATTGTGAATGGTTGCTTGTCTACAGGTGTCCTGCAGTTGGCTGGCGACCAGTCCAGGGTGTACACTGCCTCTCGCCCAAAAGTCAGCTGGGATAGGCTACTCAATCGCGACCTTAACGAGGACACGAGAAAATGGATGGATCGATGGTGACAGTTTGACCCCGAAATGGATTATTTCTATTTTCATTATTTCCTACGGGCAAAAACTCCTTTGGCATTCAAACAAATTGACTTTGGAGGTTCTACTGCATAATATGCAATTTCTGCGGAAAATCACTACCGATACGTCCAAGAAGACGTTACTTCACATACCATTTAATTTGTCACGAAGTGAAGGATTTCCCCGTCCAAATGAATAAAATAAAGGCTGATGTGTTCAGCCCTGGCGTCTTTTTCCTAGTCTTATGAATGAGCATGAGGGATCTTAGGTCACAGTGATTTATTTTCAATAAGTTTCCCGACGTGGAGGTGGGGGTCAAAGTGTGCAAAGGCAGTCTTGTACAGCTCCCACCTCCTCCCCTTCTTTTTGATAGAACAATGATGCTATTCCCATGTTCCTCAAACTGACATTTCTAAGCAATCTCCTTGCTGAGGAGCAGGACAAGGGTTAAGAGAGGAAAAGCATTGTTTAAAAAAAACAACGCATTTAAAAACTGCTAGACAGAAGAAAAAAAAAATGTAATTCCACTGAGACAGCCCTGGTGACTGACACCAGTCAGACGGATGATAAATGACTCCATTTTCTGCCCGTGCTACCTTCTGCCACTGGCGGCGGCGGCCATTTATCATCATCGGTTGTCAAGCGTGGAAAGCGGCAGTGACAGTGCGAGTCAGCAAACATTTAGCACACGCAGCCGCACTAGATGGGGAAATTATTATTGTCAGAATAATAATGGTTTAGCATAATTTATTACTGGTCCAGCAAATAAGCAGGGGCTAGATGTTATTAGACAGATGGATGGGGAGGCTTGGCAGCCATCCACTGAGGCTCGGGCAGGCAAGTGGCGTCGACGTGAGGAAGAAGAGGGGGTGAAATAAACGAGTGTATGTTGGCGAGGTGCGAGTGGGTGGGGTGTTGGAGGGGCATCCTCCAAACCAATCAGAGAGCTGGCAGTTCAATTACAAAGAAATAAAGGGACATTCATCATTCAATTAGGCACCTGTCAGGGCTCACAAAGGAAGAAAACTTCTAACCTGGTACTCCAGGGAGAAGATGCTCAGAAGAGTGGACTGCGAGTGACTGGAACAAATACAAGAAGGACAAAGTTAATTACTAGAAAGCATTGCACATATTGACAAAGGAAGAGCGAATGGGTGTGTGCTTTTGGGGTGTAGGGCAGGAGGCTTCAAAGCTCGGGCCAGATGCCCTGTAATCTAAAAGAACATGAAAACAAGTGTGGCAAAGTTGTTCCAGATGATCACCACTGACAGAGAAGACACGGGGAGCTTGAGTGAGGACTTTTTATGTCATTTTCATACATACCATCGCACCAGTTTTATTCATGTAGTGGAATTTAACGTAGGGTTGTGAAGGGCAATATACTGACAACCTTTATTTGTTTGAATGGTAGAATACTCACAAGATAGCCTCACTTTTAGGACTGGCATATGAGACACACTGTGTGAAGCCCCCTCAGCAACCCCCCACAGCAACCGACGGGCTTTGAAAATGGAAACTCGCACTGCAGGAAGCACAGTGGCTCCCAGGAGTAGGTTCATTCCGAAAAGGTTGCCATAAGCTACATTCATCTCAGGCCCCAGGTCAATGTCAAACACCTGGCAAAGACACCAACATGGGGAAACAAGCAGCGGCAAGAGGGACTGTCTTCAATATCCCTCCAAATGTACAGAACATAACCCCACATTGCATCATAGGAAAAGACTTGGATGTTGGTCCAAACTAACAAAATATATGGAAAACATCCAGGGTTGACGACAATTCTAGTTGACCTCTCATGACCTTTGTTCATATTGGGAATAATTTCCCATAGACCATAATCTAAATGGAAATCACCTGTTCCAGGGTGAAGCTGCTGCCATCATAAAACTTTTATCAACCCAAAACAAAACATTTTGTTAACGGTCTAACAAGTATAGTCACCCACAACACATGGTATCTCCAGGTTTAAGGAAGCCAAATTTAAGACTTTTTAAAGCATTCGGAAGGCCTCAATTTTATTAAATATTTACGTTCTTTCATTAATTGGAAAATTTGCTGTTAGACGCTTGCAGTCTTACATTTTCAAGGTATTAAATCTGTTCCTGTTTACAATACCAATGTAACATATCGAACCGTGGCTTTGGTGTACCATACCAAGATCGCATACCATCCTGGTTGATAAACAAGTAACGACACGTACAGCAGAACCTATTGGGCGGCTAGCTAGTGGCCAAAGTCTGGACTTCACCGTCCCTTCAGTCGGCTGGCATAATACTTCAATACTTGGAATCTTAAAGCCTTTCACACTGCACTTAGCAGATAAGACTTTTAAGTTGCCTTTGGTCACGTCGCTCAGTGTGCGTCAGGCCTTAGGAGTGACCATTATGTCCACAAGGTTGCAGGCCCCAAAAATTAAGCTAAACAGTTTCAAGTAAGACAAAAGGAGAGAAACTCTGAGGACAAAAAAACAAAAACAAAAAAAACACTGCCGCTTCAGCATTCATTTACGATGATGCTTGGGAAAGAAGGGGGTCGCCGCAATTTGGGGGAAGGGGGCATTAAATGGTCAACTGTCAACATGTGGACACTTAAAGGAGGGGTGGAAAAAAATTTCTTCCACACTTCAACCTTGCACCTGAGCATTTCAACAACATTACAGCCTTATGGTTGGCATGGGACCGTCACGATCCCCCTGCTGGAACAGACATCTGTTAGGTTTTAAATGGATTACTCCATAATGAGGATGATTACAGTCTAATTACTAAATCTATACCCTGTTAACTTTAAAGGGACATAAAATGCTCTTAATATCTAAGAAAATAGATCTGCTTCAAAAACGCTAAGATCTTTTGGCGCTTTTGTTTTTATTTCTTGAGTCAAGCCATTTTGAGCTCTTATCAAAACTGGACAAAAAGTGAGTAACAAACGGACACTGTTTATGTTCGGTTTGGAAAATATATTAATAAAATAGGGCAATATGCGAGATGAGTGCCTAGATGTGGACCCAAACCAAGAGCAGTTATGGTTTAATGGTGTCAGTTTTACACTGCAATCCCACTTTCCCATTCGCAGTACATTACAAGTGAGTTATTTTTAAATTACGTAATCTATCAGTAAATTGGTCTCCCCTGGGAACTATATGCTTGCTCGATATTAAAATGTGGAGCAATGAGCAACCCTCCATCTGGGACCCAGCCTGCCTCGCAGTAGCAATTCCAGGTTAACTGATGCATGCACCTACCGTACTTGTACTTGTACTTTAATACAGTGGAACACACCTAAGGTCATGCTTTTCACCTAAATGTTTGAGAAAATACACCTTTAAAAGTCTCAAATAATCCATAACTAATGATACACCGATACCAGTACTGGGTATCGGTGCCTGACACAAAGATTCTCCAATACTGTACGCACTAATACCACATAATTCACTAGCCTGACATATACAGTATCTTCCGGGTAGGAGCCATGTGTGTGTGTGTGTGTGTGTGTGTGTGTGTGTGTGTGTAGCTACTTTAAGGACACCGACGACAACACTTTACGGCGACTGCAAATTATGCTCTGCAAAAGAGAAGCTGGATGCAAAACGGCAGCCATGGAGGCAGCCGCCCCGCGAGTTGCGGTGGCTGCCGCAAGCCGCCGACTGGCAACCACCGAGCTTTGCGAACCCCAGTGCCCGCTCCGCTCTGCATGCAAAGTGTAGTGGGTTGCGTTTCTTTGATGATGCAGCATAGTTGATAGTAAGGTATTCATATTCTGTTCATGTTTTGTATTTTACCATGTGCTCATAACAGGTTTTGCTACTTTTTATAAGCCCAAATTGTTATGTGTGTCGCCTTTAAGTGACAGTTTGCATGAGAAAACACACTTTTTCCGCATTAACTGATTGGCAGTTGTTTGTGTGTTGTGCAGCTAAAACTGTGTTGTGGGTAACAGCTCATGTCAGTCCCGTTGTATTTTTGTTTTTGATTCTACCGTATTTTTCACCCATTTACAGTGTAATGAATGCTGGCCTCTTGTTCTGTACAGCCACGATTCATGTTTAACCAGCAGTCATTAATTGCCATGTGAGTTGTGTTCAGGTACACTTCATATATGAAAGTGAAGCTGTTTATTTCCTTCTGTACAGTATTATAAAACAGATTCCTAGGAGAATTCAGATTGGAATGCTTCAGTTAACACACAATATGAGAACAGTTGTAATTTAGTTTTGATTACTTTTGTTTTGTTTATTTTGTTTTGTAATATGGGTTTGATTATTAGTGTTGTCATGATATAACGACAAGTTGTTACTCTAAAAAGTGTTATATCTGAGTGAAAGATATACCATGTTCAAGAAAAGTTTGCGTTTTTGATCAATATTTGATTAAAATTATTTTTTTATTAAAATTACAAAATATAATGTCATTATCAAGTACTGGTACTACGTATGGGTAAGCATCATCCTTGAATGTGTTAAGGATTATAAACTCAACTTTCTGTGAATTCTTCAAAAGCGCAGATTCTCTCGTTCTCTGCATTCTTTTTAGCTACAAAATGTCAGCATACTGTCAAGTGTCAATCACATTTAAGTCAGACTTTACTCACGAAATTAAGCTAAATTTCAAATTTTTAAATCTGTAATAGGTTTGACGTTATGATAATAAAAGAAGACCTAAAATTTGTATGTTACTATTTTCGCAGTGTTAGCTGCCATATCTTGGTCAATTTTACACTTTGTTCTATAAACAAATCTTCATCTATTTACCCATTAAAAGCATGATTCTTGGTTTTGTAATCAATCAAACAATGGAAATTTGGACATTAAATGTGTTTTAATTGACCTTTGTTGGAAGAAAGATTAAATTCTAGCACCCCACCCACTCTTCATACGCTCTACTTCTTAGATATCATTTAGAACACGAAAAAACAGAAGGTTGGGAAACACTAGAGTGGCTGAGGAATGGTTCGCTTTCAACCTCATTATCTTCCTCTACAACGTAGAGAAAAATAGTCAAGCAGCCGATGAGATTAAAAATAATTATAGCTCTTTCCAGTTTGTCATTCCGCTGGTTTGTGCTTTAGGCTCGGTTAAGTTTGGATATCCGCTGCTTAGGAAAGTGAAAAATTCAAGTTTCAAGTGTAGAAACTGTATTTTTCTAATGTGGATAGAATGAAACAGCATAGTTCCTTCAACCTATTTAATATGATATGGGGGATTTAAAAACACCAATTAAATTCACCAATGCCAATTGACAAATAATTCATTATAAACAGTAGCTGTAATTTAGGTAATGAAAGCCACCTGGCTAATGACATTGGTATCATATGCTGTCACGGTGCTTAGCATTTGGTGGCTCTGCACGCATGAGAGTGTTGCGTAGAGAGACACTTTGGGGCATGGAACTGGCTAATTTAGATACAGAACATCTTTGATTTATACCCGCATCATTGATGATGGAGCTGAACCAAGTTTTTTTTCATCAACAAAAGGGTTGATTAATTTTGTAGACTATAATTGAACTTGATAATCTAATCAGTTGTATTGGCTGATGCCTGGCAAGAATAGATAAACGTAAAAGTTCCTAAAACAAGAAGACTTGGTGACAACTTCGCTCCTTTATGCGTCAACAGCTAGGTATGCAAATGCTGCTAATTACCCACGCTGATAGGCAAATCACTAACATCTGTTTCTCAGCACAGGATTTTACATTTTTTTCCCCCATTAATGTATACATGTTATAGCATTG
The DNA here is from genome assembly GCF_024500275.1 of Phycodurus eques. Lineage (NCBI taxonomy): Eukaryota > Metazoa > Chordata > Actinopteri > Syngnathiformes > Syngnathidae > Phycodurus > Phycodurus eques. Next base: position 6,894,979 of record NC_084538.1, on the reverse strand, counting down.
GAGAGGGGATAGAAACAAACAGAAATGGAGGTGTCGTGGAGCTTCAGGCAAATACTTGCACAACCACCACATGTGGAATTGATTGTGTGTCTTCTTTGAAGTTGAATTATATTAAAATGCATTTCTTTTAATCCTCTTCAATTTTAGATTTTTCATGATGCAGACATCCGTCTTTAAATTACAATGTAATTGATGACAAATAAGGCCACCCAAAAACAATTTACCAGCGGAGCTCTCGTAAGAAATGCCTTTCGCAGATATAAAAGCTGGGCATACTAATGCTACTACTACTATGAATCAATGAAATGATCGGCAATCATTTTAATCAATTGTTGATTAATCGTTTTTTGAAGCAATAAAGATTAAATACGGTGAACTACATCGCGGTGACCGTTGCTGATTTATTTAAACACCCGTGACCCGACTTCGGATAAGCGGTAGAAAATGAATGGATGGATGGACTACATGTATTCACACCATCTGCTAGTAATCCGGGACAGTTTTTCCCCAAAATATCGTTCTTTGATGTATATGTGATACTTGAATTAAGATTATGGTAAGCAACTCATCTGAATGCAATAGCGAGGTTCTACCTGTACACTTTACTGGAGAAATATTATGCTTGTTAGTCCAGTCCGTTATGTTCCACTTTTACTATTTTGATTGCTACATACTCGGTCTGACTGAACACTTAACATGCATGTGAACATCTTTCGTATTGACACATCTCACAGAGTACCGTTTTTAGGTTTTATATGGAAATGTTTGCGGGGTGGCTTCAAAATGCTGTGGTTATGAAAACAAATGGCTTAAGACAGCCACCTTTTTTAGATTTAGTTTTAGTTATTAGGTTATACAAACGGGCCCTGAAAGCACAGTTTCTCTTGCCATAAAATTCCGACTTCATCATTTTAAAGTCCTGATGGTGAAGGACAATGCTAATGCAATGGGTAGGGATTGTTTTATACTCCAAACAACAGCTCAAATTGTTTGAAAGGTTATTTTCATCAACACGTATTTACTGTCCATCTTATTGCGTCCAATTACTTCACAAAGACAGTTTATACCCTAAAATGTGTCCATATAAATGGTTACAAGGCCAACTAAACGTAAGCTGCTTACCTCTGTGTTTTTAGCTCAATGAGTTGAAACGGCAATCTATTGAATGTACTTGGGCAACATCCCTGATATGAAGAGGAAGTCGTCATTCCTGTGCTTCCTAATCAAGTAATTGATTGCATTTATTATTCATGAATTCCTCGGCCTGACATGAAGTTGTAAACTCAGCACGGCTTCTCCTTGTTCGACGTCGCTCCCCTATGCTTACACTTCATTCATCCTTTCACCGTATCAGAGGATGCGCAGAAAGCAAAATTAGCTTGCTCGCCTCTCTCCACTATCAAGGGTTGTTTCCCGACTACCATTTTTTGCTTCTATTGCAAGCAGCTATAAGTGTGACACTATGCACTGGAGGTTGCCGGGGGTTCCCTCGCAACAATTGTAACACCCCAACTTGAAATAGCTAAGGAATTATTTATTTGCTTTATGTTTAATTTTTTTATAACTATCAAAGAAGGAAAAGTAAGGTTAATAAACGAGGCAAATATACCCTTCAGTTAAATAGAACAGACAGTCGTACAATTCACACAAACCGTATGCAGGATGAGACTTCCAGATACAGTATATTATGAGACTTCGGTTCAGTGAGCATCTAAAGTATTAACTCAAGTATTCCTTGAAGGGTGCCAGTCATGTCAATGCGTGATGAACCTATTGTGGTGTAGCATAGCATTGAAAGCACTAAGTATGTCATTGTTCTGACTGCTCAATACAATATGGCTAAAACAAGAACAAATATCACTTTAGTGGGTCAGGTTCAAATTTGTTGGCGATCAAGTAAATCCCTTATGCCGACATCAGACTACAGGATTTTCGCCCCGATATTGGCCCGATTAGTTACGCGCAGCCAATTTCCTAAATCGGACCAGACATATTTTGTCGGGAACGACAACATTTCTTGTAGTGTGACATCATCCATGACCAACGATTTGGCCCTACGATAGCCAAAGGGCGCAAAAAAGAAAAGTGTAGCATGTTTGATTTGTTTTTATTATCTTCCATTTAGTATGACATGGCAACGACAACTCTCCGACAGCGCACCTCGACACGATCAATAGGATTCCGTATTGTGACGGGCGCATCAGATCCCATGCTTGCCGTCGGCAACATACTTCGTTAACATTTATTCACGCACACAAACCAATGTTTACCTACGCTTTAGAGCATGATTCGACGCAATGCTGGCATGTTTATGTACATCGGTTAGTGCTAGCACTAGCTTGCTAGGCTACATAACATTTAGTTGCCTGCTTGCGAGCCGTATTGTATTAAAAGCATGTGAACATACCTCAAGCAATCCTTGAATGAACGTCCTCGCCCGAGCACTAGTGATGACCACCACACGTTTTTCCTCATTTTGTTCTTTTTTTCACCCGACACAATATATTTTTGTTGTCGTCACCATGGTAACGAGTGTATCTTGTCGGATTGACCGGTCACACGTGTTCTAGTTCCGCCTCTCCGACAGTGTTTGATTTGACAAGATAAAGCCCAGTGATCATACAAGACGGGATGCGGTGGTATCGTAATACATGTCGTGTAGTGTTGTCACTGTCTGCCCGAGCTACGGCAAAATTTTCTGGCAGTATTCTGACATAGTGCAATCGTGAAAGACCAAATTTGTCTTCTAGTCTGATCCAGGCATTAGGATTTCACTCAGGTCCCCTAAAAATTTACTATATTTTACTAAAAAAAACATTAATAAAAATCTGTTTTAATAACCACACAAAAGATCTGCTTTCTACTAATTCAAGTGCATTACGTTTTCAAACAAGACCGTATTAAATTCTGCTGCGATCTGGCTCATTAAGTCCATATGTTTTTCACGTCAGCAAAATGTGCTTAGGATGCAAAGTGTGCATAAATTTTTTTTTTTTTCTTGTCATTCACGCTTCTGATTTTAATTGACATTTGCTAATATGTAGCATTTTAATAAAGCCTTTGATCACAATGACAATTCAGAAGAGAATAAGCCTTTTTTTTTATCAACAAGTCAAAGACAGATGTGTAAAAAGCTTAACAGTTTATGTGCCAATGCATTACTCTGTTTTAACCAGTGTGCAAAGAAGAAAAAACACTAGAGGTAGAATAAATAATCAATGAGCAAGTCCATTGGTTTCGTCGTGAGCCGAGATATCACCATCAAATACAAAGTGTCTGGAGTCAGGAAATCATCATATCAATGGCACATGCCACAACAAGCCTGCCCTTTGCTTTTGCCTCCAAAGATCACGCTAGATGAACCCCCACCAATAACAGAGAAATTAACAAATGCTTGACATTTGCTCAACATCCATTATTCTGACACTTCTCTGTGAATTTCAAAAGGCTGAGCGCATGCTTAACATTCATATTCCCACAGCGATCCACCGCACCATATTGCAGCCCGCCTCGGTGCCAATGAAAACGGCACATTAGGGCCCGATTCGAAAAGAAGGTAAGGGTGTACTCCTTGCTGGGGAGCTGTGTGTGTGTGTGTGTGTTACTGTGAAAGTAATGCAGAGGAGAATAATGCGAGAGCGAGGCGGGGATGCTTCACACTGAACTTTTTAATCGCTTCCAAAACAGCGGCATCTGCACTGCCTTTAAGGACGACATATGACGAGTGGGCTGAATGGCATAGTAAATAAGGAAAAAAAGAGGGGTGGGGTAATCATTACATCCACATCTATTCATAATACACCACAGAAGGACAGAGAGGACTGACGTCCCCTCCCTTTTTAGACTTAAGGGGACAAAGGGTGTAGGAACTGTGGTCCCCCCCCTCCCTCTGGACCCAGGGGAAGTCAGGCAAGACCTCAGAGACCAGCCCATCATTTCCAATTCTAATGCATGGAAGGAGAAGGTCCTAATAGGACTGATGTCACGCATCTCCCTCTCCCCACACCGGTCCCCCACCTTTGCTACACTCCAGATACTTGAGCAGGACACCACATGCTCTCTGTTACAAAAACGCATGAAGCCTTTTGTCCGTAGTCTGCATTTGTTTCATTTGGATTTCTGTCTCCTGGAAGCTTGCAGATACAGACCAAACATTGAAGTAGTATCAGAAACTGCAGGGCAGTGCTGAGAATAGTGAAAGTATTGAAAGCAGCGCTAATTGTTGATTTCTGTCATTGGTAACACCATCCATCCGTTTCCACTCCCGCTTCAGGGACGTGAGTGAGCTGGAGCCTATTCCTACTGACATGTTGGCGAGAGAAGTGGGGTTCACCCTAGAATGGTTGCCAGTCAATTGTAGGCCACAAATGAAAACAAACCAAACCCCCCAAAAAATTCAAAAAAAATAAATAAATTTAAAAAAAAAAAAAAGAAAAAAAAAAAAAATCACACTCACATTCAAAGCAATGAACAATTTAGAATCTTTAGGTAACCTAAGGTATGTTTTGGAGAAAATCCACACAAGCCAGGTGAGAAAATACAAATTCCACAAACACAAATGGTCCACAGTGCCTGCTGGTAAGGTCCTACACGATGTATATTTTTTAAATGCCTCGCAGGCCTCCACCACCGATGATTGCTTCGATCACCTCGTAATAAGAACATTAATTTCCATGGGGTCAAAAAAAATCTTCTTCTTCTTATTATTTGGTGAACATTTTGATTTATTTATGTGGGTATAAATAAGGCATGAAGGCGAGGAAGCGAGAGCACAAACTGGCCTAACTTCACCCAATTCTTGGGATTGCCAATTGCTTGGCAAAGTGCTTCACCACTCCTATTTTCACCCGGATGGCTGGACAGCTACATCACACACATCAAGAGAGCCTTGCTCCAGTTCAGCGCCAGAGGAGCAGCAGATGGGAATGGAAAGCGATACACGAACCAGAAATAGACTAATTTAAGCCTTCAGAACTGAAGGTTTGAAAGGCAATGAGCACACCTACAACATTAGCCATCTCGACATTGGGTAAATATTCAAAAGCTGTGTAGATTTTGAAATTGAATAATTGACACCGTTCCCCAATTAGTAGCCAGGTGTGTCGTCCAGTTAAAAAAAATAAAATAAAAAAGTAAACGCGGGGGTTACATTCCAGGAAACCCAGCAGTTAATTAATTACGCAAAGTAGCGACAAATTATTTAATATATTACAATATAAAATTATAAATTCCATGAACAACATTAAACAAACAATTTGTAAAACTGCACTTTAAAGAGGTGCTGGCATTATATTTCTCCACTTCAGGTTGTCATCCACACATGACACAAGCACATGCCTATTTAGCATGACAAGAACAACAGCCCTTGTGGACAAGGTGTGAATGAGCAATTTCCAGTATTAACCATTTACAGTACATCCTCACACTTATGGTCCTGCAATGTAGTCAGCAAGAAGCATTATGGGTTCCCAGAAATCATTACGGTGATGTTTTAAACTTTAGTCTTATAGTTTTAGAAAATCAGTCTAAAACGTTGCTTTTTACTTGTATTTTCTCCTGTCTATATTTTTGAGTGTGTGCATTAGCTATTCGTTGGACTAAGGGTGGTATTTCTAAATCTATTTAATAAAACTCTGACTGTGGCTCGTGTTTTAAACAGTCATTTTCCATACATGTCCTATACATTCTCAAACAATTTGGTGCTTTACCAAATGCATGAGATGTACATACTATACTCAGTAAGGTTTCTTTGTCTGGTAAGAAGAAGAGCCCAGTTGACCTTTTGTGAGGCATTGTGCCACATTTAACTCATTTAGCCTATGAAGCTGACTGTATCAGAGATATGCAGGTAAGTAACTGCATGAAACTGACCTTTAAAATAATCTGCAATGCACTTAATCCGCAGTAAATGAACCATGATATAGCGAGGGATTACTGTACCTCAGTTGATTGATACTTGTTCACACAGTCACACACATTAAATAGTTAACTGTTGAGCCCATTTAAAATTTGTTGCTCACCAAAACAGCAGCATGGGAGCACAAAATCGTCTCTCGGATGACTTAAAGAGTGGAGTCTTATCTCAGCTGCAACAATTCACTGAATAACTCAAAAAATAATTTGATAACAAAATAAAGTTAGAAAGAAAATCTCTACAGCTATGCTTCACAGGGATAATTTTTCCACATGGACTAATGTTACTGCACTTCCACACAATGTGTACAAATAAGTTGGCTTCATGCAGCCCAGGTTTTATTGCATGTTCTAAACAAGTTCCTTGTGCAGTATTAAGGATTGTCTTTTGACTTACTTGTACCACCTGGTGTGCTTCCTTTCTTGTAGTTTCACAGCATGTCTCCATGATAGCATGTTTTATTTCGTAAGATAGCAGAAATATTGTTTGATATTATGCTAAAATGTGTTTGTCCAATGAAGCCCTCGTATAGATGCCTCCAACTGCAGTTGTGTGAATACTGTACTGCAATTTGAGCTGTTTAAGCAGTGTAACGTTAAGTGATGAGTAGCTTTCATTTCCTGCATCGAAATGTGAAAGTGACAACTGAGTTCTATACTGTAATCAAGTGCACTTTGTTGAAAAATAACATGAGATAATGTAAAATAAAACATTCTTACAAATATCCCAGAGTACGTCAAGTAATTTCGATTCCAAATAAGAGTCAAAAACATGTCTGTCCTTGCAATGAGTAGGTGCTTCAGGGTTGTTATTATTATTCAGGGTTGATATTAGCATGTGCCCCCATTGTGAATTGGGGTAAGAAAGTGACAGCACCATGTCCAATGCTTCACCCCCAACACCAACCTCCAACTCCCAAACCTCTCCAGGAGCAGCCCAGACCCGGAAAGAGAGGCCAGGCTGACAGATGACTCCCAACATCTGTGTTATGCAGGCCGTTACAGATGAGGGGGTCTCTTTCTAGTCCGTCTACGAGACCCTCCCATTCTCCTCCCATTGGACTCATGGTCCGACAGGCAGAATGACAGACCCCCCGTGGAAATTAGCTTGAAATTGACTCTTACTACTATCACTTTGTCCCAGGTTTGAATCGTCCCCATTTGCTTAATCCAAAGGCAATGTTTCTGAAATAGTGCTGCCCCAATAAATTATTCATTGCTATTATTTAACATCATCGCGCAAAAATTAAAAGTCACACACATCACTATTGTGCATTAGTGTTTACATAGTCATTACTAAAGCCAAACCGCCCTGAAATTAAACAATTCGGAATTTGAAGACAATTTTCGGAATAGTTGCAGTCTGTAATCACGATTAAACATTTTCCACTTTACGTGCATATGAGTGTAACGTCATTTTATAAAACTAAAATTGTAATAGTAAAAGAATATGTAGGGATAATACCCCCACACCCCAAAATAATTAACTAAAATAAATAAATAAATAAAAATAATAAAAATCGCCATTTTATGAGAATACATTTTTAACATTGTGAAACTGAAAGTCAGAATTTTGTGAAATTGAAAGTCATAATTTTCCATGAACAAAGCCGTGACTTGACAAGACAAGTCAGAACATTAAAAGAATAAAACTTAAAACATAATGAAATGACGAGAACAATGTTGGACTTTTCTGTAAAAACTCAGAATTAACTACAAAGTCAGAACAAAACGAAAAATGTGTGGTGTCGTCACTGGGTCTTCGAGAGAGGACCTGTTTGGCTGCCCATTCTGGAAAGGTTTGAGGTATGTTCACATCAACTTAATACGGCTCGCAAGCAGGCAACATAACGTTACGTAGCCTAGCCAGCTACTGCTAGCACTAACATTTGTACGTAAACATGCCAGCGTTGTGTCAAATCATTCTCTCAAGCTTCAGTAAACATTGGTTTGTGAGCGGGACTAAATGTTGACAATAGTGAGCAAGGGAGGTGATGCGCCAGGCACAATATGCAATCCTATTGTTGGAAGTCAGGGTGCGCTCTCGGAGTGTTGTCGTTCGTATTTCAAAGTACACGGAAGATTTCACAAAAAAATCTAATATGCTAGTCTTTTCATTTTGGTGTTGCAGGGCTATTTTAGGCCCAAAACGTTGGTCGTGGATTATGTCACACATCTTTGTCATTTACCGATCTGGGAAATCACCCGTGATAGCCAATCAGGGTTAAAATCCTGTAGTCTGATCTAGGCATAATAAAATAAGATGCAAAAGTGTGTGATTTGGCTCTTCCTCATTTATTTATTTATTTTTTTACATTAACTTCTTTTTATACTTGTATGACAGACAAGAAAACACTGCCTCCACAGTTAATACAGGTTTTATGATTGTGACTGCTTGAACTAACATGGAACAGAGTATTATAGTACAATGTCCCGATTTAAAGAGTAAAATACAACATAATGTATTAATATCCCACGTTTGGGGGAAGATTTTGAACATATACCAATCCAGATGTAAAACTATTGCCAGTAAAAAAAAAAGGTTATTTCACAACCCTAGAAACAACTGCCAGTGCCATCTTCCGTCATCTTAACTGGTGCATCAGTATTACAGTTTATGTGAGAGTTGTTCCTATAAAAGAATAGTCCCTGATACCCTCCCACAAAAACACATTTTAGTTTTGTTTTTACACAATTTTCAAGCACCAAGATTATCAGACTATTTTTAACCAATAAAACATATTCTTCCAACTGTGTAAGTGTGAACTCATTCCAATCCTTCAGCTATGGCCACCCTGGCCAATATTTACGCAGTGGCAGGGCTCCCACACAGTCCGAGGAGACAAGGGGGGTACGGCGGGTGGGGGTCGGCTGACTGGCGTACCCGAGCGCATGCTAAGAGATGATGGATGGCCTAGTCGATATGTTATGTCTTAAGAGCCTGATTTCCTGCCAGTCCAATCACTAACCCTCCAGAGTCTAGCTCAGCTGATTGGACAAGCAGAATAATTCTGCAGGCTGTGAAAACACTGCTGCCGCGCCTGCCTGTCAGGCCCAGTGAGGAGATTCGGGCATTTTAAAGAGCACGGGCCTCACCAAGATTGCTTATGCTGAACGAAATAATAACAATAGCCGGCAAGACTAAACAGAAGAGCCAGCACCCCTGGGAGGCTGAGATTGTGCAGAATTATTGGAATGAAAATGCTCCTGTGTTTTCCTTTAATTATTACACTCACCAGTACCACTTTCTTTTTGAGGGGAAAATGCCATTTGGACAGTGTGTTGAAGTTAGTTTGGTCAAGGGAACCAAAAACATGACGAGAGCACAAATTACACAGTGTTCGTGCCTAAGCATATGGGATAGTGAATTTATTTTATAAACTTGCCAAGATCTGTAAAATAGTTGTATTAGGGCCACACTGAGAATAAAAAAAAATTATGTAAAGTATTTTGATAATTAAGTCAGATAATGGAATTATGGTCATAAAGTCAAAATACAGGTATTCAGAAAATAACGTTGGAATATTACAAGAATGAAGTCTGAAGAGTATTCAAAGAATGTCAGGATAAATTCAAAAATATAACTCATAACTTTACCAGGATACTGTTACAAAAATAAACTCTTACATTTATTAGGATAAAGCTGTAAGAAAACATGTCAATTTACAATTCAGAATATTAAGACAATAAAGTTGGAATATTTTGTGAAAAAAAATGAAGGCATAATTGGCCGGCACGGTGGGCGACTGCTTAGCACATCTGCCTCACAGTTCTCGGGATTGGGTTTCAAATCCCGGCCCCGCCAGTGTGGAGTTTGCATGTTCTCCCCGTGTCTGGGTGGGTTTTCTCCGGGCAGTCCAGTTTCCTCCCACATCCCAAAAACCTGCGTGGTAGGTTGATTGAGGACTCTAAATTGCGCATAGGTGTGAATGTGAGTGCGAATGGTTGTTTGTTTCTATGTGCCCTGTGACTGGCTGGCGACCGGTTCAGGGTGTACCCCGCCTCCCGCCCGGAGATAGCTGGGATAGGCTCCAGCAGCAGTGAGGATAAGCGGTAAAGAAAATGGATGGATGGATGGAAGGCATAATTGCACAGAAATTTTGTTGTAACATTTTGAAAAAAAATGTCAGAATAGTATGACAATAAGTTGCTGATCATTACGAATAAATAAAATGAAATTTCAGCATTATTAAATAAGGGTTTTGCGCAACCAACTTCCGCATTCGCCAAAACAGGATGAAGCATTTCCTTCCCATTCAAGTCAGTGGCGGAGGCCTAAGGCAGGAGACAGGATCAAAGTACCTGTATAAATATTAAATTTACACAATATCTTTAGTTTTACACAAAATGTCTTCAAGACCATATCCGATGTTTAGGCTTTGTCTGTGTTTACATCTATCATATTGTACAGTATATGTGTAAATAAATGATATACATGTATTAAATTTTTGTCCGACGACATTAGCGATCAAGAAATAAATATTTTAGCAAGTTCGGGTTCAAACCATCATGACATCAGTCCGTAGTTATCATTTTTATCGTAGTTATTGTTGCGAACACAGGAAGTTTTCTGGTTTGGTCACATGATTTCCTGCAAGAAACAGGACTTTTTTTTTTTTTTTTTTCCTCATGATATAGTGATTTATTTTTTGTCTTGATATTTTATTCTCTCACATTATGACTTTGTCCTTGTAATTTTCCCCTTTTTTTTTTTAAACTCCTTCATAGTAAAACGCTGACTGCAGGACACAAAAGCCAAGTTCAGATAGCCCAGCATCCCACTTTGGGCATGAGCTACTCTCCTCTGGATTGGTGATTAGGGCACAAATGGAGGCGTAGGAAGCTCCAAATGCATGCGACTTTGTAAGTGACCTCGGTGGGATCAGCAGTGGCGATGTGCTGGTAGCCTTGAGGGGATTACACGTGTTACATTCAATAAAGTAAAGGCCTTTGGTGTCAAGGAGAAAGGCAAACACAACCATTAACCCCTCGCTTCGATCTGTGGAGGTGCAGGCGCTCGATGGCAAAGCACACCAATTCTTGCACTGGCAGATTATGCCAAAGACCAGTGAGGAATTAATGGTTACCAAACTGAAAAGGACCATACATATTTAATGATAATACAGAAATGATTAATGGCCCAATGCCATTTGTATCAAAGTAATTAATGTGAGACAATAACATGCCGTCTTATACAGTACAGTGTCCTAAAAGTCACTTATGAGGCTGGGCGTTATGGCAAAAATAATAATAATAATAAATTTAGTTTTTCATAGTCCAATAATCAATGATCATCACACGTTTTATATTGTTTTTAAACTTCCAGTGTACTGTATTTATGATAATAAGAAAATTATAGTGTTAACATTTTAAGGCGTCTTCATTACCTTCGAAGGGTCAATTTGCTTATTTTTGGTCTTGCATAGCTGCAAAAACACTCAGTCGGTTGGGTAAAGGTTGTTTGAATATTTTTATGTTAATAAAATGTTGGAACTCCAGTACTCTGCAGCCTCTTTAGTTTTCAGCACAGATACGGCGTCGTGTGTCTGCCACAATACAATATTATAATAAAGGCTGGTAACTTACTTTGGAAATCTTTTCCTTAACATATTCATACACTGCCGTGTTGGTCTCAGTTGCTCTGTCCATCTCACTATCTCCTTGTATTCAGCACGGGAGAGCTTCATATTCATGAATCTGTAAAAAAGAAAAAAAGAAAAAAACACATCGTTGTAGCTGTTGTTGTTTTCATTTAGCTTGCTGATTTTTTGGAGGGTGAGCAAAGATCAGCTAAACTGTCAAACAAATTGTCATCATAGCGAGCCACGTTTCGTCCCATGCTGTGGTAAACGCGACGCATTCAATTGAAATGTAGGGTTTTTAAATGACCACCGAATCCCTACCATGTTTTAAAAAGTAATTAAATATGATTGCTGAATGATAAAAACCCTGTAAAAAAAAAGAAGGAAAAAGGTTTGTTTACCATTGATACGGGACGCTTCGAGACAGCTCTTCCGCTTCCCGCTAGGAAGTTAAAGGATGACCCATGAGCGAGCTGTGTGCCGATTGGTCTAGGCCGCTCCGAGCTGTGTATAGTGGCATATGATTGGTAGATTTTGTAACACGTGGTGCGGAATCTGGCGATGACAAGATGCCTTGCCTCCTGGAGAACGTGAGAGGAGCACAACACACGCCTCCTCTTCGTAAAATGTAAGCGACACTTCCAATAAAATAACAAGTAAATGCAGACAGTGTAGTGACCGTGCATGCTTTAAGCGTTATGTTGGAAACATTGCCAGGAGAAGAGAACAGACGGTCGCTGTACTCGGCTACAAGTGGAGAGCAGGGGCGTGCAGAATGAAGGAAGGGGCAGCACACACTCTTGAAGCCACCTAGACGGTGTGGATGTGGTTTCCTTTTTTTTTTTAAATTGTTTTTATTATTTTTTTTATATATATATATCAATGCCTGATGTGAGTGTTCCCACTAATAATTTAGTAAATACTAGGAAAAAAACATTTATTGCTAAAATATAGTGTATAAATGAATGGATGCTGAAGCTTTTGAAAGAAATGATTGCAAAATTAATGGCACAAAATACTAGAGGAATGTAACCTAATACCACCATTTTGAAACACAGTGAATGTTTCAATGTTTGTGGAATTTTCTAGAAAATGTGTAATGAGCCCTTCAAAAACCACTAAAATCCTCTAAAGTAAATTCATTCAGAAAAAAAAAAAAAGATTACTAAAGTACACAACCTCTTCTACTGCCCGCACTGCTCATCTCACAAATAAAGTTCCATTTGCATTATGTATGTGGAGTTTTTAGGGCGAGTGACGCCATTTGAAACATAACGGTAATTTGGATGCGTCGACTAGAGAACCTCTCGGCTGTGATGGACAAATGAAGCCTCTGAAGACTTTCCATCCAGTTGATTCACAAAAAGATTAAATCCCCCCCCCCCCCCCCCCCCCCCTGCTAGCCAAAATCTTGATTGTCTTTTAAACTATGTGTGATGGCTTTTTTCCAGTCTTGCAACAGTGTCCGCATGGGAATAATCACTGAAATTAAAACAACATAATTAGATATTTTCGCGTTCATTTATGTAAGCTATTTATGGTTAATTTGTGGTTACTGCTATGGTACCAAATAAACAAATCCAGTAAGACATGGAATGTTTATGTTAAAACTGATGTTTATTTTTTGTATGTATTTATTTATGGTAGAATATTGTCTCCCTGTATTGGCTTGGATATATGGACCTCTGTCTCTCCTAGTACTGAACAGGATTATCCATTTTTCAATCAATGTTGCTGCACTTCTAAATCAAACCAGTTTCTTTCCGGGGAACAGAAAAAAACGAGGTCATAAATCCACAACTGAATTAGAGAACAACAAAAATTTGGTGTTTAAATAAAAGAAGCTTCTGATTTATAGTAATATATTGCATTGCATACAGGCGTATTATGCATATTATCTTATTTGGAGAGAAGCGTTGCCATACATGGGAACATTTTTTTCTTTATTCTTTTAGCCGACCCCATGAATAAACAATCATATTTGTCATGAGAAATGGGGCAAGCTCCAACACCGCAACTAACGTAAAATTTCAGGGGTTTTATTACACTTTATTTCTCGTCTGTTCATTAATCGCACCAACAGATTCTCAAACAACACTTCTCAAAACAGCCAGGCTTCATACAGTTCGTCATCAGTGAAGTTATTTGCCTTTAACAAATCACGCTTCGACACACGCATCATAAAATACAGTACTTTGTGGAGTTCTAGACATTCTTCTAACGCTTGTGCCCATTGGTTTTTTTTTAACTTATGGAGTGACCATTTAACACATTCCTTCGTTCATTCATTCATAATGAAATTGCTAATAAGGAAGCAGTAATTGGTATTTTAATGGGTCGTGAAGTGAAGGCATGAATGCTAGTGTCCTTGCACTTCAACTGCATTAAAAAAAATGTTTTTTTTTTTTTTACATCAAATAATCTAGAAGCCTTTTATTTTTAAGGATATTTTGATGTTGAGTTTGAACTTATATTGAACTGCTTTGGGTTCCAAGTTTTTTGTATGTTTTGGGTTTAAACATTTGGGGGTTGGGCATCAATTACTCACAGATTTTTTTATATTAGCGGTGGCTTTCGTCACTGTTTATTTACTAATTAAGGAGGAAAGATGCCTGTCATTGATACATTTTTTAAATTTCACATTGCAGCAGCTGATAAGAGGATGAGGAAAGCGTATGTTCGTACGCCTTCCTTCATCTGGGGGAATCACCATTCACGTCACTAGAAAAGAAAGGTACGCCATTGATCTAGTTTCTGTAACGCCTGTCCTCATAAGGGTCGCAGGTGAGCTGGAGCCCACCCAAACTGACTTTGGGCGAGAGGCCAGGTACAAATATGTAAATGAGAGAAAGAATTGGTTGTAACGTATAAAACATGCACAGTAAAACATTGACTTTGAGACATGCATAACTGCATAGTCCCCTTAACACTTATAACTTCAGATGTAATTTGACAAATGTTCCCCTTAAGATCTGAATTTTATAGTGGCTTCATTTTAATTTTAATTGGAATTAGTCTCTCAGCGCGAATAAAAGGCAGTCTGCTTTTACTAATTTTCTCTTCAGATACCAAATGAAGGGAGGGATATTACAAAGGATTGTGAAATGTTTTTCTGGTTTTGTGTGTTTCTATTTTGCAAAGTTAATGAAAAGCATGTGGGATCCACCCCCCTTGTCAATTTAAAATGTCTCATTGCACCGCAAGACAGACTCGAAACATTTCATTTGACAACTGTATTGCTGTTCCTCCGCGTTTTGATTGAACAATCTATTGATGAGCAAGAAAGCCTCTATCATGACCCGCGCCGCGTCGGAAAATAAAGGCCATTGTTGTTGGGCAGTGTAGTATGATGACTGAGATGAGCCGAGGTCTCGGCCCCGGCGCGTGTTCATCGGCAAAGTCCGCGGGTCTGAAAGGGCTCGCTGCGTCGTGCTTTTGCTACAAAAGGAAGCTGTGTAGTGGGATTGGTAGAGCCAGATAAGATCAGGGCCTCTAAGGAAGTCTGATCTGATTGCTACAAAGGGCCAAGGTCAGGGGCAGGAGGAGCGCCTTGGCTAGGTATCAGAGGATCAGGGGGTGGGGGTTTGCTGGAGGGGTGTGTAATAGGTAGAAAAGGATCAGTGTAATGTGATGGCATTAAAAGATAAAAATCAGAGACAGGGTTGGAAGTCAGTGAACTGTGATGGCTTTAAAAGCGGTAGGATCACAGATTATGTTGTGTCTGCGTATCTTACCTACATTTACACGACAACGATCAAATAAAAATGGTAATGTTTCAGTCAAATGTACCAAGGATGGGCATTCAACTCAATTATTTTTCAAGAGATGTGAGCTTAATGAATGTTATTGAACTCATTTTTTTCTATGGCATTGTTGTATGGTTGAACCAATTGCTGCCCAGGTAGAATAGCGGATGTACTGTAGCTGATGTCGTCTTTCTTCTTTAGACCCCAATCGAGTTGTCATTGAATCAACAGCACCTCTGCTGGTTGCAGTAAAGTACTTTCTTTTTTAAAAGAAAATATTTTTTAATTTTTATTTTATCTCAATGGCCTGTAGACCTGATTAAGCAGCATCCAATTCCATGCGATTGACAGGATTTTTATGATGAATTAATCGACTAATTGATAATTAGGACTAACGAATCTAAAAACGAATCGTTACACCCCTAGCAGTAACTGAGGGCTCCTTGTGCCGCGTTTTCTTACACCACTCCAAAAACTAGTTAATTGTTTGTCGTTTTTACCGTAAACCTCAAAATGTTGTATGACGGGCCCATCGTAAACAAAGGACCACCTATAGTATGCATGCCACACCAGTAGTCACTTAATTCACCTTCAGGATATGGCGGCAGCATCTGGTGTGACGTATAAAACTTTTGTCACGGAGTGACAATTGATTTCAATAGAGCACGGCGGGAGAATTGAGTGTCGGGTGTAAAATGTCACATCCCGGTCCTGGCTTTGTGGAATACCTTTCCGCACATGCGATTTTCCCGCCTGAAGAAGAAGAAGAAGAAACAACAACAACACTGGTGTCATCTGGTGGAACATTGCCGGCCTCTGTTTTGGTTATACACAACAGCAACACTGAAAAACTTGGCACAGATCTGATATTACCACCAAGGGTGGGAAATTGCCAGGTTTATTGTGTCTCCCTAGTCTAAAAAGGCAGCAAAAAAACGAAAAAAAACAAAAAAAAAACCCACTGTTTTATTTATTTATTTATTTTGTATTTTTTTTTCCATCCACTGAGGCGCAGACGTTGGAGGCTGCACGCAAGCAGGGCAGTGGTACACACAGCACGGTTAACCAGCTGTGAAGCCTGCTCACAGTGGGAGGTGAATTTACAAAGGGTGTCTCCCTGTGATATCCGAGAGAGGCTGCACTGATCTCTCTTGCCGCTGCCATTGTAGTGCAAAGCAAGGTGCCGCTAATGCCGCTTATATACCCGCAGAAGAATAAATGTCGGGGAGATTGACACCATCCCCAGTTGACGGATATAATGATTGATGATTTGCTTGCTCGTGTAATTTCCTCTGCTCGTCGCACATCTGAGGGGATATTGTAAGATCTTCCACGTCTTGCCCATTAGTCCCTCTCTCTCCTTTCCACATCCAGTGGCATCGCTTACCATGCAAAGAGCGTGTTTGGTTTCACTCCATTGTCAGCGTTACTGTCATTATGTTTCTTCCTTCTTCTTTTTTTCCCCCCTCCGCTGCTGAAGTCGGTGACTTCACTGGCCCCGCACTGCAAAATTGCTCTCGGAATCTTCAGGGAGTCTGGAATCTCAGCTCTAAAAATCACTGTTTAAACACGAAGGAAGCCAGAGTCAGGAAATGCCTGTAGTATTAGCACGGTATCGGATTCGTGCCTTCATCCCCCCCAACTCCCCCTCCGAACAGCATGACTGCCCCAGAAAATCCCACATCCATATTTTACATCGCGGCAGACAAGACGTGTTTCGCTTGAGCTTTCCACTGTGCCTCCTCCATTTATTTTATTATCCTTTTAATGAATCTAATTAGCAAGACAAGTAATTAAATGCAATTGTGCCCCAATGCTCGCGAGACGCAGGAAGAGCACTGTTCGGCGCGAGCGAATTTACCAGATTAATAGGGGAGAGATAATATTTTGGGATTGTATTTCACTCTAAATGGCTGCTTACGGAAACAAAGGTGGCAGCCCGAGCTCATTAATCATAGTCAACGGACTGGCCGGCCGGGCCCAATTTGCATGACCGAAGGTGGTTGCACATGCTGCCGATTGGTTTGCGTCGCTGGATCAACCTCCATTCCATCCCGACTGTTAACGCCGTGTCAATCAGCGACACACAAACACAAAAGAAGCGCGGGACTAATCATTTTCCCTCTCATTATCCAACACTCCTGCACCTTACGCTTGTCCATTCTGCTACCAAATTATTTTAATTTTTTACATTGCCAATCTAAA